>NC_074697.1:41600138-41756077 GCF_029448725.1 Salvelinus fontinalis | reverse complement strand
TCTCTCTCTCTCTCTCTCTCTCTCGAGGCTGTACGGCAGTTGCAGCGATGGGACAAGACTGTAACTACCAATTGGATATGACAAAAAGGGGGTAGCATATATATTTAAAACAATAACATGACAAAAACACATTTACAGGTCATGCATTAGCATGCATTAATTAACATAATTTTCACTAGAGACGAAAGGCTTGTCCTGTTCAAAGTCCATTCCAACTTTTTCCCTCAGTTATTTTTTGAATGATTGTTTTCAGCCTGGGGTGAAACAGATTACGCTCCCTTTATATAGGAGGTGGAGACAATGTTTCTCCAACACTGTAGATTAGACTGTGTTAATCCTGGTGGGAATCCAACTGGACTGGTGGGGATCCACCACACCTGGCCTTCATCTAACTAACGCCAGAGCAGTTTGTGTCCTCAGAATAGAACATCTTTAATCATAACTCAAATCACCCTCCTAGAACATCTTCAATTTAACAGAATCGAACTGACAGTAAAATTAAGATCCAAACATCCCATAACCTAAACAAATGTGCATGATCCATCAACAGAATACGGAGTTAAAATAGCCTCTTTCACAAAGCACTCAGACTCCAGTAATTTAGGTGCTACATCTTCCCTGTTACAATATTCTTTGTCTATATCAGCCGTACTCTCAAACACCTGCCGACTGAGAAATAGAACATGCAGTCAGAAATCATGTAGTTTACGGACATAATGTTCACCCCTCATTGTCATGATCTTTTTCATTTACGAATGCCTGGCAGCTAGCACACAGGGATTGTGTTTGTTGCATTCACCGTACCGAGTATACATAGGGAAGCCAGCTAGTTCAGAAAAACCACCCTTACCATCAGTTCTTTACAAGCACCAGTATACGGGCCATTGACTTCACCTTATGTAGGTCCAACCGAACACTCCCGGTGGTTTTATTTTCACAAGCTATTGCTAATTCGCCAAGAGAAAGAGAGGCCTTTGAACCACACCAATGTTAGTATTGCTTATTTTCAAATAGCTCCCTTTAGGACTATAAGGATTACTGCTTTTACAACGCTGGCGGAATATAAATGGGACTTGTTTCATGATGGCTACACACCATACAACTAAACCAGAAATCAGCTCTGGAAGAAGAAACAAATCAAAATAAGCTTGTTAGACGTGAATGGACTGCATGGTGGAGGATGTTCAAAGAGAAAGGAGATTGACTCACAATAGTACATCAGATGAGGCACAACCGCAGGTCTTAAAGATATCCTGATCAGTAAAGTTGAATCATTGAAAGACGGAAAATAAATAACTCACTTCCCAAATTTGTATTCACAATGATTGCCATCACTAGATGATGCATTGCCGTGTATTAAAAAAATTATAATAAATACAATTGTGAAACTCATGAATTATGTAATTGCAGAAAGCCTGTAATAAAAGTAAAATGTGCAGTTTTTCTGCCATGGTTGTTATAGAAAAGCCACTCTAGCTATTGCAACACCGTTGTCTCTTCTGTTCTCTGATTAAATATTGAATGTGTTTACTTCTATGTGATGAATGACATATCTGGATATCCACAGTTTCTAATAGTCTGAAAAGCCATATTTCTGAACGGTATTAGACAATCACGATTCAGTTGAAGCACTACAAGCCCATCTTGCTATAATTCTTAACTAATGGTCTGTCTTTCTTTCTTTTCCAGGAAACATAAGACGTTCCGACATTAGCTAGCTGAGCACCTGTCATCAAGACCTAGTAAATAGAGTTCTGTAGACTGAGAGACTGTTATAGGCTGGAGCACCTCTTCACATTTTTACATCTTTATCCCCTAAAGTATCCCCTAAAACATGTCCTGATTTGTTCTTCTCCCTCTCCTCCAGTCCAGTCATCCCCCTCCCACTGTGTCTCTCTAGAGTGGACCATGTGTTGCACATTACAATGTGCCACTTTTCACACAATGCATTGTGTTACACCCTGGGAGATGCAGCATGCACAACTCCAATATCTACCATATGTCCCAGCGTGATGTCAGGTTGTCTCAAAAATACACATTGTCCCTTAAAGGGGAAACAAAGGTGATATCTGGTGGAGAACCCATATTAGGTCACTGAAGCATAAACCCAAGCCTGCATACTGAGCAGGAGTTATGGTAGCCTTGGCTGTTGCCACGCAGGAATGAGTATTTAGTGAGGCTGGTGAATCATTGATAGGCTGGATATATTTTATTTTCACAAATAGTAACCCAGGTGTGCTGGGCTTTGCTCATGGGCATCCTCCTAGTTTCCGGGCTACTTAACCATACATGACCCAGAATGAATCCAACTCACGTCTGAATATTTCCCTTTCCTGAGCAGAATGCCATTCTCCTCCTTGGCGGCTTTTTTTGTTGCACAGATCCAAATGACATTTTGTAATTACAAAAGCACATTATTCAAATGTGTTCATAAATATTTATTGTGAGATGCGTGTGAGGGAGCGGTATTCTACTTCACTCCTGCACCCCTGGTCATGGAAATTATGCAATACAAGATCTGAATAGCAACTATTTTGCCGGGAGCCAGAGGGCTGAGCTGAAAACAGGTTAGAAATGGAGGGGCCAGATGCCAGGATTTGGTCGTGCTTGAAGCACTGCTGCCCTAGGTCACATGTGGGCTGGTTCAAACTAGCCTGCTCCACTCATGACTACCTGGGTCCTGGGTTGGAGTCCAGGCCCTCTCTCTCTCTTTCATTCTGCTCTGCTTGATGCCTGTGATAAAGCTTCTCGTTTGGCCATTGTCAGTTCCAGCACATCTGCCAGTCTCTGTGCCAGGCTAGCAGTGCCCAGTCAGATAAGTCTGGGGGGGGAGTCACAAGGCAGATTCACCACATTGTCTTTTTGTACTTGACACATGTGAAGGCTGTAACATATTCCCTGTTAGAGGGTGAATTACCACAACCTTCAGTGGTTAGAAACAGTGTTTGTTTCTACTGTCCTGAACACTAAGTGACAATTTATTTTATATAATTTTATGCATTTTCATCCTATACACTTAAACCCATGTCTGATTGGAAGTATTTGTATAGTCACATGATAATAAATAGGTTTTAAGAGCATACAGCCCATTTGGTGACTGCAAAAAACTGCATCTGAATCAAAGAGACTCTAATTAATTGTTCTTTCATTATTTCTTAACTAAAATATGGCAAATTGCATAATGATAACAATCTCTATAGAGAAAATGGTTCTATTTCATCAAATCCTTATAGGTCTTGTGTCACGTTCCTGACCGGTTTTCTGTTATTTTGTATGTGTTTGACGGTCAGGGCGTGAGTTTGGGTGGGTAGTCTATGTTATGTGTTTCTATGTTTGTTTAAGGGTGACCTGATATGGCTCTCAATTAGAGGCAGGTGGTTTTCATTTCCTCTGATTGAGAGTCATATTAAGGTAGGTGTTTTCACACTGTTTGTTTGTGGGTGGTTGTCTCCTGTGTCAGTGTTTGTCGCGCCACACGGGACTGTCTCGGTTTATGTAGTCTGTTCCTGTTCGTGAGTTCTTCGTGTATTTATGTAAGTTCCATGTCCAGGTCTGTCTACTCCGTTTTGTTAATTATTCAAGTGTATTTCGTTTGGTGTTTTTTCGTCTTGTTCATTAAAATCATGTCATTTCACAACTCTGTGTTTTGGTCGAATCCCTGCTCCTCCTCTTCGAATGAAGAGGACATCTTGCCACAGTGATTTCAAGCACAGCTGTCACTATGTTAATGTGAGGAACATACTGTGGGTGTTTGGGAACGAAAGCGGCGTAATGTTTGGGCTACCATTTCAGTCCCCCAACAGCCCTTTAAAAAGTGCTGGGACTATTTGACCATTACTGTTCACATACAGTAGAAAGTGCTGTTGGGTTTGCTGTTCAGAGACAGACCAGTTTTAAAATGAAATGCCATTTGTGTGCACTCAGAAACAGTATTGATTTAAAATATAAAATTGATTGGTGTCCTTAAGACTCATTGCCAATGTAATGGCTGTCGTAGTCGTTCTCCTCCTCAGACGAGGAGGAGCATGGATCGGACCAAGATGCGGATTGGTAAGTATTCATTATTTGATGGAAAAAACAAACACTACAAAAACCAACAAACGTGACTAACCCGAAACAGTCCTGTGTGGCCTAAACACTGACACAGGAACAAACACCCACAAAACACAAGTGAAACCCAGGCTGCCTTAGCATGATTCTCAATCCCGGACAACGATTGACAGCTGTCTCTGAGAATCATACCAGGCCGAACACAAAATCCCAACATAGAAAATCAAACCTAGACCAACCCACCCAACTCACGCCCTGACCAACTAAAACAAATACATGACAAAGGAAAACAGGTCAGGAACGTGACAGCCAATCCATTTTTACATTTTCTCCCTCTGCCTATGAGTTTGGCAGAAATGCCTTCTGGAACATGTGAACTTTCTGGTGCCTTAATAACAAACTTGTATGCCATCTGTAAATATGAATAAATGTTTTAAATTACGAGCCTAGCTGGTTTAGCCACAGAAAAAGCCAGGAACCTTCCCGCTGGCCATGATTGGCTGAGATAGCGGGTGGGCTGGACATGCCAAGGGATGAGTTCGGATTCATCTGCCATGTAGCACGCTTCTGTCTATAACATGAGCTGGTCAATATGTGTAGGTAATCCTTTCTAACGCAGCTTCTTTTTAAAGATATCACATGGTAGAACTGCAAAGGTGTTGCTCTCCACTTTCTGGAGGACCGAGTTTTGAAATCATTGGAATGCACGTTGGAATTAGAAAGAGATGGAGAAAATTCTGGCGTTTGATTGCAAATATGCAGACTTATTCGAAAAGATAACGCGCAGAAGTCTCCACATTACATCTTTAAACCAAGGAAATGTGACAGAGGGAAAAGCGTCCATCCATGTATACGGATAAAATAGTCTAGCTAGCTACATTTTCAGATACTATTTCAAAATATTTCTAATATTGTCAGAAAGTTGTTTTCATTTCGAGTTAAAGAGTAATGTTATCTAGCTAGCGTTAGCTGGCTGTCTCGATAGCTAACGTTACGTGTATGATCTGTGTAGTAATATTATTCGTATCTCAGAGCCATTTGCATTGCTAGTTATAGCCTAATGTTAGCTAGCTAGCTAACATAGAACCTGGTTGGTTAGCTACCTGCAGATTCAACCATTACAATAGAATGTTCATGATGTCACTGCGACAACTGTTGATAGACATAGCTGGTCAATTCGCTCTGGCTATCTCCTCTAATTTCAGAGCACTCGTCTGAGTATGCCAGAGAGCAGACTAACTGACGAATTTACGAATGCTCAACACCCGTTGAATATGGCCTTTGTCAGTAAACATTGGAAAAAATCTCTGGATACCAAAGCTCTGGATAACATAAAACAGCCTAACCAGCTCTGCTAGCGCGAGTAACATGGTCAGTGAGCTGTTCCTTCATTTGTAGCATGCTAGCCAACATTAGCCAGTTAGCTTGGGTGCTTGACTGCTGTTGTTAGGTCAGAATGCTTGGATCAACCCTACTCTTCTGCCAGAGCGTCCAGTGTGCGCTCTGAATGCTCCGAGAGCGAAACGCTCTGAATTTATGAACGGACAATCGGACAACGCTCTGAGTTTACGAATGCCCAAAGTGCACTCTGAGCACACTCTGGCACTCCAGATTGAATTTATGAACACACCCGTAGTAAAAACCAGCCTTTAGTCTTGAAATCATTGGTTGTTTAGTACATGGCCTCACATGTGAATCCTTAAACAGCTGGTTGGGGCTACACCATAAGAGGGTGTGAACGATGCTGAATGGTTGTACTGTAGACAAAGAAGAGCTCTCCAGTAGGTGCACCAAATCATTTAAAGGCCAGTTTCTCAAAAGTGAGGTTACATGTTTATCAACTTTCAAAGCAGAATTACTTTTCCATCAACTGTAATGTATGATGTACCATTTTCTAGCTCTGAGTCTCTACTTTTATCCAATGTAAAAAACACAATTCCAAATGTTGCTGTAACTATCGTCTACTTCGTCCTCCTCCTCAGACGAGGAGAGGCGAGAAGCATCAGAGGACCAATGCGCAGCGTGATAGTTTGACATACTGATTTAATTAAATGATAGACGAAACACGAAAACACTTCAACAAACTACAAAAACAAATAAACGATGTAGACAGACCTGGACTTGAGAACTTACAAAATACGAAGAACGCACGAACAGGAACAGACTACATACACGACCGACAAACTGAAACAGTCCCGTGTGGTGCAACATACACAGAAGACAACCACCCACAACAAACAATGTGAAACAACCTACCTATATATGGTTCTCAATCAGAGGAAAACGTAAAACACCTGCCTCTGATTGAGAGCCATACAAGGTCAATTAAACCTGACACTTAACATAGAACAAACAACACAGACTGCCCACCCAGCTCACGTCCTGACCCACTAAACACAACTATACAAAAGGAAAACAAGGTCAGGAACGTGACAGTTGCTACATGTCCGAATTGAGCCGGTCGGTCACAAATGTGTATGAAACAAAATCACGATGGGCTTCGCTATTTTGTTTACTTGTCAAGTTAATAATTATTTGTAACCCACGTGACACTCAACGATGACAGGGAAGCCTGAAGCTTCTCCTGAGACACTGACACAGGAAACAGGAGGGCTCCATAATATTCCCGACACCTCAGAGCTCACAGCTCTATCTCTGGCTCAACTCACAGAGCAGTGCAACACGCACTTGCCAAGATATTTACCAATGGGGGCAGAGTCAAGTCATTGGTGCCAGGTTGGCTTTTATCGCCTAACATCCTCTCTATGCCAGCCTGTTAACCATCTTATGGGACAGTTTGTTGTTGCATGTGTCATGCCTCCCTTTTAGGGCCTGTGTGGCAGCACCAGCCTGGTTATTTTTCCTTGGGCAGCCCAGCTTGCCCTTGTATGCTAGTTGTGTGGTTCGTCCCCTCTGACAGCATGCTATTTCACCTCTGGCAGGGAGCAGTGTTCTGTGCTGCTGATGGCTCACCTCTAGCAGTCAACTGTCCTGGTGCTGGAAGTCAGTGTCTCTGACTGCTATATGCCAATTAACTCTCTACTCTCCTCACCAGTCTCATATCCATCCACCTGGCAGGTGCCTTCCCAACAACAGAGCCATTGGCACTCTTATGATTTGTAGAATAGAACATTTCCTAGTTCTACCACTGTCATTGTGCCTGGTGTGTTTCGGCCTCGCTCCCAGTCAGATGTAGCTCTGTATCACAGCACCTTGGGGAGAAAGTCCACAAAAGCCTTCTCCTCATAAACATAGAAATACAAAACAAATGCTTAACAGATCATTATTATTATAACATGTCAATTAAAAAACTCATCCCTAAATCTAAGAGTGATGATGTAGGCCTATTTCTATAAAGAGGCAATGTATAAACTGTCCACAAAATACAAATATCAAAATCAAATATGAGAAGTTTCTTCTTTCCAAATATAACACATGTTTAAAATTCCTGCAAGGCTTTGATTCCTTTCTTTATTGCTTAGGCATAACACGTAAGCCCTGGGGCTAATATGAGCTATAAATGAACCAAACAGGAATGTGTGTTCAGGTTTTACATTAGGAAAATGTCACCTCCCACGTCCCTGGTGTGGCCTCCCTCCCACAATCATTTCCAGCAGCTCTCCCCCATTAGGGATTTGACAGCTTTGATCAGGTGATGTTCTACTTGACTCATTTCCTTTGGGAATCAATGACCACAGTTAATCAAATGGCAACCCAGGAAAGTAATGGGTTTAGTAGGACTCTTGGGTAAGGGCGAGAGTGCACTGGCTTTAGGTCCTATCCTGATGCCTCTGATAATCTAAACTCTGGAAACCCCTGATTTGTACAGTGGTTCCCTGACATTTTCACTGAAATAAGCTCATTCCTGATGATGCATAGTATTTAGTATATACACTGCTCAAAAAAATAAAGGGAACACTAAAATAACACATCCTAGATCTGAATGAATGAAATATTCTTATTAAATACTTTTTTCTTTACATAGTTGAATGTGCTGACAACAAAATCACACAAAAATGATCAATGGAAATCAAATTTATCAACCCATGGAGGTCTGGATTTGGAGTCACACTCAAAATTAAAGTGGAAAACCACACTACAGGCTGATCCAACTTTGATGTAATGTCCTTAAAACCAGTCAAAATGAGGCTCAGTAGTGTGTGTGGCCTCCACGTGCCTGTATGACCTCCCTACAACGCCTGGGCATGCTCCTGATGAGGTGGCGGATGGTCACCTGAGGGATCTCCTCCCAGACCTGGACTAAAGCATCAACTCCTGGACAATCTGTGGTGCAACGTGGCGTTGGTGGATGGAGCGAGACATGATGTCCCAGATGTGCTCAATTGGATTCAGGTCTGGGGAACGGGCGGGCCAGTCCATAGCATCAATGCCTTCCTCTTGCAGGAACTGCTGACACACTCCAGTAAAATGAGGTCTAGCATTGTCTTGCATTAGGAGGAACCCAGGGCCAACCGCACCAGCATATGGTCTCACAAGGGGTCTGAGGATCTCATCTCGGTACCTAATGGCAGTCAGGCTACCTCTAGCTAGCACATGGAGGGCTGTGCGGCCCCCCAAAGAAATGCCACCCCACACCATGACTGACCCACCGCCAAACCGGTCATGCTGGAGGATGTCGCAGGCAGCAGAACGTTCTCCACGGCGTCTCCAGACTCTGTCACGTCTGTCACGTGCTTAGCGTGAACCTGCTTTCATCTGTGAAGAGCACAGGGCGCCAGTGGCAAATTTGCCAATCTTGGTGTTCTCTGGCAAATGCCAAACGTCCTGCACGGTGTTGGGCTGTAAGCACAACCCCCACCTGTGTACGTCGGGCCCTCATTCCACCCTCATGGAGTCTGTTTCTGACCGTTTGAGCAGACACATGCACATTTGTGGCCTGCTGGAGGTCATTTTGCAGGGCTCTGGCAGTGCTCCTCCTGCTCCTCCTTGCACAAAGGCGGAGGTAGCGGTCCTGCTGCTGGGTTGTTGCCCTCCTACGGCCTCCTCCACGTCTCCTGATGTACTGGTCTATCTCCTGGTAGCGCTTCCATGCTCTGGACACTACGCTGACAGACACAGCAAACCTTCTTGCCACAGCTCGCATTGATGTGCCATCCTGGATGAGCTGCACTACCTGAGCCACTTGTGTGGGTTGTAGACTCCGTCTCATGCTACCACTAGAGTGAAAGCACCGCCAGCATTCAAAAGTGACCAAAACATCAGCCAGGAAGCATAGGAACTGAGAAGTGGTCTGTGGTCACCACCTGCAGAACCACTCCTTTATTGGGGGTGTCTTGCTAATTGCCTATAATTTCCACCTGTTGTCTATTCCATTTGCACAACAGCATGTGAAATTTATTGTCAATCAGTGTTGCTTCCTAAGTGTACAGTTTGATTTCACAGAAGTGTGATTGACTTGGAGTTACATTGTGTTGTTTAAGTGTTCCCTTTATTTTTTTGAGCAGTGTATTTGGGTTTCATGTGAAAATTCTAGAAAATGCTAATTATCTAAATTAATGGAGGGGTTCCAGGCCGGTCTTGGCAGAATTAAAGCTATTTGTAACACAATTAAAAAGGTAGACAACGCTGGGTGAGTAATAATGGAATCAATAGTAGCCATTAAGTCTTAATCCTGATTAAGATGCGGGAACTCTCTGAGACGTTACATCATCATTTAGTGATGAAAAGTGCTCAGTGTTCTGAATCCGTTGCATTGATCTGGAGATGTTCTGGAGTTCAGGACTAATGATTTCACAGAGACCCAGACTTCGATAATGGAAAAACATTGGACAGGGCATCGACCCACTAGTGTTAGTCATATGGCCAAGAATCATGTTGTATTTTCATTTATAAAAGAAAAAACTTTGAGGGGCAAAGGAAATCCATTCTTACTTGCTTTTGAGTGCTTTAAAACAGGAATAGTGTACTTCCTGTCGCTTGTTCTCCAGAGCATTGACAGGTGAAGTCTGGAGATAAAACATAGACTATGTACCTCATACATAGTTCATAGATCTTTAAGAATGAAACATGTTATTACAGGACCAACCTACTGTATAGTGGCTTACTGCCTTTGATGAGATCTACTATGTACACAATGACATTATCTCTGTGTGTGATGAGCTATTACTAATGCATGACCTACGGTAACTAACTACACCATCCTTTTCCAGGTGTCACACAACTGTTTGATGTCTGTATTCAGTAAGCCAGTCAACGACAGTCACTTAGACGCCTCTCTCACAGTGCATTGCTTCCTCAGTCTTTTTTGGTAATAGCAGTTTCGGGATTTTAAAGTGACTAACCATCAACCATTTTCTTTACCACCCACTGATGGTTATTTTACTGGTCGCTCTTTGAGGGGGAGTATCACATGTTGTTGTTTATCTAAGGGATGTACTGTGCACAGAGCTTGGCACTCCAGTCTAAGTCAAAATCATCCTTTAGGATATTTCATTATTTTATGCGCTGTTCTGAAAAGGGGACTGATGTTTTTTCTCTCCAGCCCACACATAGAGTACATCAGTGAACCAGTAATGATTGTTTAAATTGTTGTGCAGAAATGCAACTAGTTTTCCGTCCTATTTTTCTAAAAAGATGCTAAAAGGGGTTTTCTTTATGTGGTTTAATGCTAAATGTATTTATTTGTGGGATAGGCTTTTGTTGTGGGTATGGAGGATGATACAGAAAGAAAGAGCACAACTGCACAGTAGCTGAACATAGCCTGTTAAGTTCATAATGGCATGTTTCTCCAGTATCTTGTATCCACAATAATCTTAGGGATGTCTCTAAAATAGGTTAGCAAACCGCACTATGCAATTACATTTGCAGACTAATGGGGAGATCTATCAACATTTACACCCCTAAGTAGATAGTAGATAAATACTAGTGGAATTAGCTTGGATAATTAATTTACCTTTCCATGCCAACATAATACAGGTAATTCTGTAATTCTACAGGGTCAATCCTCAATAAGATCGAAGATAATGTATCTACAGACATTGCCAGACATATTCCTTTACTGAACAATACACCTTCACCCACAGAAGAGGCTGTATTGTCACAGTTAATACACTAATTAGATAACTGCAAAACCTATGATGTGCAGTAATTTATATGCTCTGTGCATTCACGTTGCCTACAGGCCATTATGAATTGCAGTAGAGTATCACGCAGAGAAAGAGTAATAACTTTCCTGTACAATGTTAGGCCTTGTAAACGTCAGAACATCTCTTTCTAGTCCAGTCATATAGGTACAAAATCTGGGTCTGTGCCACTGTCCCTAACTGTTTACATGATCTTCCCTTTTATCCTTTGTTGTACTGGACTTCCAATGACAATGGATAACACTACATATCATCAAGCCATCTAATGAATAACAAATCCATCAAGCTATCCAACATTACACTAATTTTGAAAGCGATTGCACATCTTTGTTTGGGAGACGTTCCCTCTAATGAATAGCCTACACAACGCACATATCAATGGTGGTGCACCGAGAGGTTGAGTTCCTGTTGTTCCTCTTTAGGAGGAAGCAGCGTGTGGGTTTGGGGGTTAGATTTAGGGTGTGTCTGATGTGCCAACTGTTGATGTACCTTTGATTGTATCTAAGCTTCCTCTAAGGATTTGGCAACGCTACAGTCCCGCTGTCTATATTGACAGCAGCCCAAGCACCAGAAGATTATAGGGCTCTCACCTCACACTGGGTCTCATTAGGGAGGAGGTGTTCTCCCGCTCTGATGTTTACTGTCACCACCGAGCAGAGTGTCTATCTGTTTGCAAGCATAGAGTAATGCAACTAGGGAACACTTCTTCCTCCTCAGATGGAGAGAGGGAGAGGGAGAATGTCTCTAAGGAGACCGGGGGAAGCTGACTCTCTAGTTCCGTTAGACACTTCGGGCACGTTTCTTCACGTTCTTCTGCCAAAGAACGAGAGAGAGAGGCTGAATGTCCCTTGTTCAAGAGCAAAGTAAGTCTACAGGCTCCCAACAGTGCGGTAGTCACCTACTTAATAGGGGGGCGACTTCACATTTATACTTGACATGCATAAACTAAAATTCAACTATTACTATTCTATCCTATGTATTCTTCAGATATACTACATACAGTGCCGTGCAAAAGTATTCACCCCCCTTGGAGTTTTTCCTATTTTGTTGCATGACAACCTGTAATTTAAATGGATTATTTGGATTTAATGTAATGAATATACACAAAATAATCTAAATGGGTGAAGTGAAATGAAAAAAATAACTTGTTTCAAAAAATTATACAACATAAAAAATGGAAAAGTGGTGCGTGCACATGTATTCACCCCCTTTGCTATGAAGCCCCTAAATAAGATCTGGTGCAACCAATTACCTTCAGAAGTCACATAATTAGTTAAATAAAGTCCACCTGTGTGCAATCTGTGTCACATGATCTGTCACACGATCTCAGTATATATACACACCTGTTCTGACAGGCCACAGAGTCTGTAACACCACTAAGCAAGGGGCACCATGAAGACCAAGGAGCTCTCAAAACAGGTCAGGGATAAAGTTGTGGAGAAGTACAGAGCAGGGTTGGGTTATAAAAAATATCCAAAACTTTGCAACATCCCACGGAGCACCATTAAATCCATTATTAAAAAATGGAAAGAATATGGCACCACAACAAACCTGCCAAGAGAGGGCCACCCACCAAAACTCACAGACCAGGCAAGGAGGGCATTAATCAGAGAGGCAACAAAGAGATCGAAGATAACCCTGAAGGAGCTGCAAAGCTCCACAGCGGAGATTGGAGTATCTGTCCATAGGACCACTTTAAGTCATACACTCCACAGAGCTGGGCTTTACAGAATAGTGGCCAGAAAAAAAGCCATTGCTTAAAGAAAGAAATAAGCAAACACAATTGGTATTTGCCAAAAGGCATGTTGGAGACTCCCCAAACATTTGACAGAAGGTACTCTGGTCAGATGAGACTAAAATGTTACTTTTTGGCCATCAAGTAAAACCCTATGTCTGGTGCAACCCCAACACCTCATCAACCCGAGAACACCATCGCCAGCATTGTGGTGGCAGCATCATACTGTGGGGATGTTTTCCAACCACGATGTATACTGGTAAGATTTTCAGATATTACACGTCTAATTTTGACAAAGTGGATTCATTTCAAGTGTACTGTTAGCTGGCTAATGTTAGCTAGCTGGCTGGCTAGCTAACGTCATGTGTATGATTTTATTCTTCGTATCTGACACATTTGCTTGACTAGTTATAGCCATGGAACCTGGTTGGTTAGCTACCTGCAGAGACATGTAGGGTAGTAACATCATGAGTATTGATTATGGTCCATTGTTTAGCTAGCTAGATAGCTAGCTACATGTCTCAATAAAAGATTCCACTCTAATTTTGACAACGTATTTTCATTTCAAGTTAAAGTGCACTGTTAGCTAGCTAGCTAACGTTAGCTGGCTGGCTCGCTAACTAACATTACGTCATCCATTGTGATTCATTGTTTACCTAGCTAGCTATCTAGCTACATTTCTTAGCAAAAAAGACTTGTCTTAGTGTGCCAGAGCGCAGAATTACTGATGCATTTTGAACGCTCAACACCTGTTGAATATGTAATGTGTCAGTAAATAATGGCACAGTTAGTCACCAACGCTCTGGATAACATGAAAAAAGCCAAACCAGCTCTGCTAGGGCGAGTAAAATGGTCAGAGTGGGGGGTTCTCTCATTATGTGTCTGGAAGTAGTTAGCCAATGTTAGCCAGTTAGCTTAGGTGCTTGACTGTAGTTGTGAGGTCAGAGCTTTCGGAACAACCCTACTTATTGGCCAGAGCATCCAGTGTGCGCTCTCAACGTGAAACCACAGAACGATAGGGTGAGTAATGTTCAGTGAGTTGTTCTCTGGAAGTAGCTGGCAAGTTAGTAGAGAACACACGGTTCAACCCTTAAAGAGATGGGTGGGGCTAAGGCTTAAGTGGGTGTGAACAATGCTGAATGGGTTTCGACAAAGAAGACCTCTCCAATAGTAGTACCAAAACGTTGAAAGGCGGTTTTCTCAAAAGTGAGTATACAAGTTGAGTTACTTTCCCATTGTTTCCTCAAATGCAGTGTATGATATACCATTTTGTAGCGCTGAGTCTCTACTTTAATCCAATGTAAAAAACAGAAATTCAAATGTTGCTACATAAGACCGAACCCAGGTGGTGAGACACATTCTATCCACATGCTGTCCATGTCTATACATACCATCACATACACACATATCCTCTTGCTCCCAACTGAGCAAGAGGATTTGGAAAAGGCACATGATTTGGAAAGGCACACACTTGTCTATAGAAGGTCCCACAGTTGACAGTGCATGTCAGAGCAAAAACCAAGCCATGAGGTCGAAGGAATTGTCTGTAGAGCTCCGAGACAGAATTGTGTTGAGGTACAGATCTGGGGAAGGGTACCAAAAAATGTCTGCAGCTTTGAAGGTCCCCAAGAACACATCAGCCGCCATCATTAAATTGAATAAGTTTAGAACAACCAAGACTCTTCCTAGAGCTGGCCGCTCGGCCAAACTGAGCATTCGGGGGAGAAGGGCCTTAATAGGGGAGGTGACCAAGAACCCGATGTTCACTCTGACAGAGCTCTAGAGTTTCTCTGTGGAGATGGGAGAACCTTCCAGAAGAACAACCATCTCTACAGTACTCCATCAATCAGGCCTTTATGGTAGATTGGCCAGATGGAAGCCAAACCAGATTCTCTGGTGTGATGAAACCAAGATTGAACTATTTGGCCTGAATGCCAAGCGTCATGTCTGGAGGAAACCTGGCACCATCCCTACGGTGAAGCGTGGTGATGGCAGCATCATGCTGTGGGGATGTTTTTCAGCGGCAGGGACTGAGAGACTAATCAGGATTGTGGGAAAGAGGAGGAAAGTACAAATCAAATCAATTTGTATTTGTCACATACACATGGTTAGCAGATGTTAACGCGAGTGTAGCGAAATGCTTGTGCTTCTAGTTCCGACAATGCAGTAATAACCAACGAGTAATCTAACCTAAAAATTTCACAACTACCTTATACACACTAAAGGGATAAAGAATATGTACATACAAATATATGAATGAGTGATGGTACAGAACGGCATAGGCAAGATGCAGTAGATGGTATAGAGTACAGTGAGATGAGTAATGTAGGGTAAGTAAACACATAAAAGTGGCAGAGATCCTTGATGAAAACCTGCTCCAGAGTGCTCAGGACCTCAGACTGGGGTCAACAGGACAATGACCCTAAGCACATAGCCAAGACAATGCAGGAGTGGCTTCAGGACAAGTCCCTGAATGTCCTTGAGTGGCCCAGGCAGAGCCCGGACTTGAACCTGATTGAACATCTCTGGAGAGACCTGGAATCTCTAACCATTGAACTGGGCGGCCTGATCATGTGATAAAGGTATCCTTCTAAATACAACTAGATTAACAGAGCTCTACAAAAGTAAGGGGAGCGGCAGAGTGAAAACAACTGGGTCTTTCAACTCCCATTTCCCCCCTTCCCACAGTCCACCCCCACCAAAGGTACCCGTTGTTATTGACGCCTCCAAAACGGAGAGACTGAACAAATTACCCTTGCTTATTAATTATGTGGGACAACAAGCCAGTGGTGGACATGTTTCGCTGCTCCCAGCATTAAAGCTCCCATCCAATCAATAGTCAAGTGTATCAACAGCGTCGTAGTGAATGAATGTTTCCATGGACTCATCGAAGTCTTCAGTGAAACTCACAGGGCTTGCCAGGGCTTTGATATGCATACAACAGCCAAGCATACAGAGATGAGAAAGTAAGATCAAAGGCTTCACAATGGTTTCCTCATAGACTAACTGATGAAGGGGCTCATGTAGATGGATATAATGACTTATTATTCAGGCAGCGGTTCATCCCATCCAAAGTCACCTCTGGCTCTCCTCTTTCCTATGCTTTCACGAGGAGCACAATTAGCCTACTTTTAATTATTATTATTATTTCATTACTTTATTTAAAAAGGCAAGTATGTTAAGAACCAATTCTTATTTACAATGACAGCCTACACCGGCCAAACCCGGATGACGCTGGGTCAATTTTGCGCTGCCCTATCGGACTCACGATTTAAGGCCGGTTGTGAAACAGCCAGGATTCGGACCAGGGTGTCTGTAGTGACGCCTCTAGCACTGAGATGCAGTGCCTTAAGGCCACTCGGGAGCACACTAATTAAGCACATTACAAATAAACCAGATGGATCTGTAAATGCAGTGTATCATGATAGAGTTACTTCGTATGCTATTAGGGCAACTTTTCACGAGGCTATTTCAGTAACGTCGCTGTTATTCCTCAAATAGCTAAGGCAGTTTTTTTGTTGTCAATCACGTTGGTAATTTGAATGCTAGTGGTTCCCGTTATAAAGATACACCTACAGTTCACGATTGCTACTCATTTGTATAAGAAAAGCAGGTCTATTTGAATAATATACAGGCATTGTAATGGCATCATAACCTTGGGAGAGAGAATTGTTTGCTTGTCTGTCCTGAAAACACTGCACGGTGCAAATATGTTATTTTGCACTCTGAAATTCAAATCAGAATTATTTTAAAGCCTGCACTGGAATTCTTTCTCGATCACACTCTGATCACACTACAGTCCCAATTTGATCAAACCACTAAATAATTTCAAGACTGTCGCCGGTTAATCATTTTCTAGATGTGTACAGATTCGATAACCTTGTTACTTTCTGCACCTCCTCAATAGAAGTCATCCAGGAAAGAGGGAAAGAAGCCCTCGTCCGGAATGCTGATCATGATGACCATCCTCTTCATCAAATCATGTTGGAAATCCCATCTCAAATCTGCAGGCGTTCTCTCTCATCTGTGAGGACGGTGTGGTGTTTGACAAGGGTGCCCTCTCGCACCATTTCTGATTTAATGGAAGATAATATAAATAATCCTCCATGGCCTCTCAGCCCTGGCAGACCTCAGATGATGACTAATCAACAGATGCAGCACCGTCAGTCCTCCCTCTGATTGCAGCCAAACATGATTTAGGGTTATTCTATTTTGCAGCAAAAGCTGTGACTGAATGATCACCTATGTTCAGTTGGCTGTCCTGCACAAAACAGCTGTTGCCACCATTTCAATTGTTTGTCCCTGCACACATTCCCAGGGTTATTTGTGTTGATGGAAAATATTCTGTTTGTTGTGACTGAACAGAACCCCATGAAAACATCAACACTAACTAGATTTTGTCTTCATGAAATGGTTTCATCTACACATAAAATAGTATTACCTGGCACTGGTCTCACTATAGGAGATTCCATTGTATTTACTAAGTTAGAGAACATGACCTAAGGGCATGTCTGTCCTTTCAAAGTTTTCCAATATTTCTGTTTTCCTATTGTCCTTACCGTTATCAAAAGAGCCTTACTAACTTCTGTTTGAATGATTGCATCCTTCAATTAGTTTAATTTAACCTAAACAGGGTTCACATATGAAACAAAACCCAGAAAACCTTGTAATATGTAATGTACACTTTTCTGTAATGTACTCAGAAAGGTGTGACGTTGGTTTGAAACAGTGAGTCACCCCCATTAACTATTCATTAACAACCCTACCTTGGACATAATACTGAAATCTCCTTGGGCTGGCCTCATTCCACATGCCAGAATAAAACATGCATTTATTGTAGAATGGTGCCAAAGTGGGGCTAGTAAATAAGGAGTATTGATTATATTGACGGACTGGATGTCTGGCTGTTGCTGTTTAGCAGTTTGAAAAATGTTGTTTCTGTCCCCTGCCTAACCCTTTTGTAACACTCTGTGACAGACTGATCCCCTGGGGACATGGGCTCATCAATGGCTCCACAGTTGAGTAGAACGCAGTGCTTTTGTGGTACTATTGTGCCCCATTTTTATCCAACAAGCTCATCTGGAGTCAACACAGTTATTGACCATGCTGGTTTCTAGTTTAAGTCATTCTACTGACGGTCATAATAGGCAGTTTAGACATTAATTTAACCCATTCAGGTGTAGGAGATGTCTGTAAGTCTCAGAGATATAAAACATTGACCAATTATGCAGGAATATTTAACAGCTATGTTCCCTTGCATTGTGCTACTGACATGTTGCCAAGCATCAGTACCGCAAATAGCAGGCTGAGCAATAATCCTTTGAAAGGTATGACTAAATACGGGCAAGAAAATCCACCTAATATGAGTTAAGGTGACAACGATGAATCCTGTCTTATGTTGATAATAAAGAATTTCTCAAAGTGAAAGCAGCAATGTCACAGGGATTTTCCTTCCCATAGTTACCACAGAAATATAGACTTCTTCAACAATTATTTGAGGTGTATATAGGCTTCACATGCTATGTGACCTCTAGGTAGAAGAAAGTGTTGTTGTTTGAGGTTCAAAGTGCTGGATCTAAAATCCATCCAAAGTCCAATGTTCCTTACTACAAGGAAGTGCTCAGCTGTGAGCTACCAACCTTGGTAACTAGGCTACAAAAAAATATCTGAAATGTCATTGCCAAACTGCATTTAAAAAAATGATATGATAATAATAAATAAATAAATATTAGAGTGAATTTACCAGTTTTTTAAAAGTGCATCATCCGTCCTGTGCCCAGAGTCTTTGGGAAGCTATTTGCCTGCTTCCTCCAATTGAGTCTAGAGGCCAGTCATTTTGATTCCAAGAAGCAAGCCTGCTCTCACATTTATTTATATAAATCTGGTTAAAGATGTCAAGTCACTGGAGCAACTGTCAGCTCTGTTTCTCCCATCCAGAGTTCCCAACGTTGAATTATAATGGAAAGGTAGGGCTGCACTTCAACTGTGTTTCCAAGACTGTATTCATATTGGAATCAATTAGGGCCAATTGATACAGTCAGAGGTCTTTATGGGTAACATGATGTTACGGAGCAGCATCGAAAAGACTGCATTACACAGCATATTGTCTGTGTTGGTGGGATATATGGGGAAGTTAAGTCAACCTAGACATAACCTGTAGCAAAATATCTTGTTTATAGGCAAACAATCAAACAATGGTCGATGCATTCTAAGCTTTGTACGTGATTGTCTGACATTAATACATGTCGTGGGGGAAGTTATCTGGGCTGAACACCACACCATCTGTCTGTGTTCTATGTTCTGTGTTGCTGATTTGTAAAAAAGACTGATGCTAAAATACTGATTGTATACAGTGTATTATTGAATCCTAGAATAAAAGCCACAGCAATTCCTACCCAGCATTGCTGACCTTGCTTTAACAAATTCTTGTTTATTCTTCATAGAAGCATCAGTGCTTGCAACTACTAAGAGAAGCAGACTAACCTTTTGCATCAAGAGTCTGGAAAGAAAAACATTCATTTATCCACGCCATTATACTGAGATTCTTTTGAGATAGCAGACCCTCCCTATATCCCAAAAGAATGCATCGTCCAACAATTTTATGTTTTTTTACCAACCTGGGAATGCATAACTGTTCAGCCATTCTCTCCCAGAATGCAGCATCGTTAAGTGTATGCCCAATAAATCAATCATGGATAAATGTCATATCCCACATGGAGTGATAAGCACCAGGACGCTTCATGGGATGCTGGGCTTTGAATTTCATTCACTACCTCCCACTGTCTTCTACAGAACACTGGATACTGTAGGGATCCATGTCTCCTATTCAACTGTGAACAAAGAGCACTAAATGTACTGGTTCTTTAAGGACAGCAAGAGCAAAGTATGTATAGCAGTACTACCTGAAACATCCACTTTTGGAAAAGTTTTGAAATATGTTGCAATGCTTTGGATAATATTTGTGAAAAGAATATTCTTATGAACTATACTGACTTACCAGTAGTTATGTAACTTCCGTTACCTATAGAATCCAAGAGGCTTTAAGTTAGTCTTGTGCCAGTCTTTGGTACCAGATACTTTCTTTTCTTTTCTCTCATTCTGGACATTCAACTGAATTGCAATTTTCCAGGACAAAGAATGTCTTTATAAAGACAAAATCTGACTCGTATATTAGGAAAAACAAAATTCCATCAGTTTTGCTGATGTGCTAACTACTACAGTAGCCATTGTTATTCTAGTAATTTCAAGTAATTCAAAAATAATTATTTATAGAAAATCTGTTTATTGCTAATGCATCCACCATGTTGGATGCACCTGATGTCAACAAGGATGGCAAACAATGTCGACGCTTCAATATTTCCTGTTTTGACTGAGTTAGCCCAGATGACTTATTTCTGAAAATAACATTGTGCAGGACTGACTGAGGGTATTCATCAGGAAACAGTGGTCAAATCATTGAAAAACCTGCCCTGTATTTACTTTATAATGCCTATTGTTAATGTTGCAATGATAATCTGTGTTTAGGTCTTTACCAGTGTTGATCACTACCCTTTTGTGTCACACTGCTCATGGCTGGATTAATGTGTTCTGAGTTTTTCACGGAAAATGGGAAAATGCAATGACATACTTAATAAATCCAACTGGCACTTGCTTTGAACCCCCTACTCTCATGTAATACTTTGACAGCTCCATATCCTCACATTTAGGCAATAAGTGAGAGGCACATTTTATGGATTGAAGAGGAGGACGTTTCCACTGAGAATCCATCTGTACTTAAATGTTGGCACCCTTTCAGTAAAGAGAAGGTCATACTTGTGGATAAGCAAATAGGGTACATTTGAGTATTCTGACACAAAACGCATGATAGATTATTTAATTTGCTTCATATTTCTGTGTTCATGTGTGGACATGCAGGTCTGTGTGAGGTGTGTGATATATGGTTGGCCAGTTCTATATTGTGCACCGTAGGTAGCTTCAGTACAAGTGTCCATCAGAGTAACTCTTCTTCACTGGATAAAGAATTGCTACATACAATATATTACTATTTTAAATATCTTTACATTTGTTATGAAAAGGCACTCAAACATTAACCATTGAATCTATTTCAGCACCTTTCTCATTCTATGGTAAGTATCCACACTGAATACACACTCTGCTCCACCATCGTTTCTCTCACTTCTAAGACTCTTATATCACATTCATGGGAGGCTTCGTAGGGAGGAGTCCCATTGCAATGAAATGTTTAGATCATTATGTTACTAATTAGGTGTAAAAGCCTGGTGCAGCCATCTCTGTGTAGTAACCTCAGATGCATTGTACATTTCAAACGCTGCATTTGAACGAGATCTTGTAGTTTAATATTGTTTCAATAAAATGGCAATGTCCTTTGCCGCGCCCGTCCAACAATTATCAAGACAGGGATTTTAACAAGGGCCGACCTCATCCAATTTCCCCATACACAAAGTCTTAACAGAGCATCAATTATTCCTAATGTTGGGAAAAGCATGGTGGCAAATGGGCTCCAAATTGGTACACAACTCCTGGATGAACGCTGCAGATGGAATGGCCTGTAAGTGTATCTAGTAAGCGGTACACATTAAGAACACCTGCAGCACCAGGCCTTTGTGGCATACTAATGAATCTGCTGCTTACACACAAAGAGAACCGGGTCCCCAAATCTCCAAGTCCAACCGTACCAATGCCAACGGGGGAAAAAGGTCCTACTTTGCCTGCATGTGGTGAGAAGAATTGATCAGTGGAATGAAAAAGCTTTTTGTGGACGAATCGGTCTGCTTTAGATCAGCTTGGCCTCTTTATCCCTCATGTACTGATATGATTATTCATGAGGGTGGTTTTGAATAAGGCAGCATGGCTCTCTTAGGCTACACAGGAAACAGGGAAATACTATTCCACTTGTGGAGTGAATCCTTTTTAAAAATGGACTTCCTGACAATTAAGGATGGTTGCCTACTTCATTGAGGCACACAAGTGGGGGTGAGCCACCACATGCTTGTATGTGAGTAGGATCTGAGTGAAATCAGTAGAAACTTGTTTGGGAGGCCCAGTCTTAGTAGCAGCAGCCTTTCCAATGCGCTATGTGTCTCCCCAGAGCCTCCCAGAGCATTTTACTTACTCTAACAATACATAGAGCAACCACAGTCCAATTACTTATTCATCTAGTTTTTTTGTGTGTGTCTGTGTGTTTGTGTTGACTCTGCGTGTCTAAGTAAAGTTGAATATAGTAGAGTGCATATGGGTCACTCTCATTCTTCAGCTCTGAGAACCTATCTGACAGAAGAGATGGGGAACAATAAAATGCATTTATAACCATATGCTCTTTAGGTTGTTTTTTTTTTGCTGAGAAACTTTATTTGACAACAAAAATAGACTCATTCTTAAAACTAAAAGGTGAATGGAACCAAGATTTAACTTTTCGTGGTTATATGTAAATACACTTCCACGTGGTGCAGCAGCAGAAATTCTAACAATAAAACACTGATTAATCTGGATTTGAACAATCCATAACAGTGTAATCTGAAATCATTTTTGTGTATAACCCCAAGCGCTCTTATATATCAGGCCTTGCAACTGTTCAATTTAACATATATTGAATGCAAATCATGTGCTTTGATTCTGACAATGCAATTATCAACCATGCCCTCACACTTCCTCCAGAGCAGTCACATTTTGTCTCCGTCTCCTTCACTCTCATCATCAGATCAGTGGGCCGCTAGCTAACTAACGGGAACAAAAGAGGCAAGCCCCATGTGTTGTCAGAGCTAAACCTGAATCTTTCACATCTACCACCACAATCTAATGAAACAATTCAAAGGATGTTCCTAGAATAAATATTTTGCAGAGTAAACAGGGCTGAGGCTTAGAGAACACAGATGCCTGAAGACCTCTGGGAGTCCTCCTAGGCTTCCGGGAGATGATGGCAGCGCAGCCTGAAAAGCTAAGGGATAGTGTGCCATTTCAAAGAGACCAAGTGATTTAAGAGAGATAAGACACAATTTAAAATGGCTGCAACCTATTCTGCTGCCGCAGTGCTCCTCAGAATTTAAATGTTCTGTTTCTCTATTTAAATGGGATCTTAAGAAAAGAGAAGAGATAATGTCTCAGACACAAGCTTCATTGACAAAAGAAAATCTCCTACTTCAGCATACCACAAAGAACATAACTAATACCACTTATGAGACTAATAATGGAGTACATTTCTGCCCAACCCCCTCGATTTGGTCTTATGTAGCAACATTTGAAATGGTAGTTTTTACATTGGATAAAAGTAAAGACTCAGAGCTACAACATTGTATATCATACAGAACACTGCAGTTAAGGAACATTGGGAAAGTGATTCTATTTTGAAAGTCTATAAACTTGTAACCCCACTTTTGGCAAAATGGGACTTGAATATTTTGGTACACCTACTGGAGAGCTCTTCTTTGTCTCCCCCTAATGAGCATCATTCACACCCTACTAAGCCCCACCCATCTCTTTAAGGAGTCACATGAGGCAATGTGCTAAAGAATAGTGTGAGTAAGGTAGCTTAGTAAACAACCAAAAGTGATGAAAGTAATAGCCTACAATAAAGAAATATACACTTGATCTATTCCTTGGTTTATATCCTAATCTGAATTTGGTGCAGGTCATGTTGTTCTTTACATTACTGTCGCTGGTAAACACACAATATATCATATAAAATCAATGCTTATTTCTCATGCACAGGCTAAAGAAGGTGTAAACTGTGGAATTGTTACTTGCATAATGGCATGGTAGTAATATCAAAAATAGAAAGTGTCCATATATACAAATACTTAAAAAAAAAAATATTCTTAAATAAATACTACAACCCCCCCCCCCCCCCCCCCCCCCTCATCTAGCTAAGTGGATTGTCTGGAGATGTACACATGTTGATGAAATACAATAGATGGCACGCTAACTTGATGGGTCATGTAATCATCTGGCGAAGTCGGGTCTTTTTTTAGACATGTAGCTAGCTAACTAAACAATTAACCATAATCACAACCCATAGCTACAGTACAAATGGATTGTCATAGCTGGCCACCATGCATGAAATTCTGTAGTATGAAAATGCAGGTAGCTAAAGCTAACCAACTAGGTTCAATGTTTATTTATTTATTTAACCTTTATTTAACTAGGCAAGTCAGTTAAGAACAAATTATTATTTACAATGATGACCTACCCCGGGCCAAACCCTAATCATGACAACACCGGGCCAATTGTGCGCTGCCCTATGGGACGGCCGGTTGTGATACAGCCTGGAATCGGACCAGGGTCTGTAGTGATGCCTCTAGCACTGAGATGCAGTGCCTTAGACCGCTGCACCACTCTAGCTAGCTAATATTAGTCTATAACTAGCAATGCAAATGGTTTTCTGAGATACTAATAATATTTCTACGCAGATCATACACATAATGTTAGCTAACGAGCCAGCAAGCTAACGTTCACTAGCTAGCTAAAAGTATGCTTTAACTTGCAATGAAAACACACTTCTGAAAAAATTTGAAATGTATAAGATCTGAAAATGTAGCTAGACTGTTACCCGTATACCTGGATGAACGCTTCATGGCAGCATGTCTTTTCTGTTTTGTTAGTAGCTATCTACAGCTTGTTTGGCCCGTTGTGTCAAATCACTCCAGTTCACACTGACCGTGTGCAGAAAGCAGTCCATCACAACTTTTTCCCACTGATCTTTGTCGATTGTGTCTGCTAAATTCAGGGCAGCAATGTTGTTGAGAGCAGTTCTCCATGGCTAATGGTATTTCAAAAAAGCAGTTGTAGCAAGGATTATCTACACATACTGAGCAGCTCATGTTATAGACAGAAGCCTGGTACATGGCAGACCAATCTGAACTCCTCTCTCGGCATGTCCAGCCCATCCATTATCTCAGCCAATCATGGCTAGCGGGAAGGTTGCTGACTTTTTCTGTGGCTAAACCAACTAGGCTCTTCACTCAATGTTAGTCGATGGCATACAAGTTTGTATTAAGGCACATGAAATGTTCCTGACAAAAAATGAATTTTGATAAAAATAAAATAATTCTAATGAAGTAGTGACATGCGACATACGTCTAGCTTCTTGAAACTGGTCACATTTCATACCGTTGTTCCATTAACCCATAAAAGTCAAAGCTGTTCTCATGTGTGAAACTACTTCAGATCCTTGAGTACATTCATGCAAGACAAGTAGTTAAATATGGAATCTGCAGTGGGCGGAAACTGCGCCAACTCCGCCCCACCGCCATTGTTTTGCTGCCGAGCTGGGAGACGTCGCGCAGCATGGTCAAAATAACTGCAGTACATAACATCCTCTTATATCACGCTTGCAATGATGTCCAATGGGAAAAAACTGTGTTTGTTGATTGCGGTAACTCTTGATGTTGTAATATTGCAAATTGCGGTTGTGCGTAAACTTGATACTTACATGCAAAGTCTGCTATCAGAATATGAAGATCGAATTGAAAAGACAGGTCTAGACACACAAAAGTCGCGTTGTGGTCCGTGTACAAATCCGGCTGATCACTTCAGGAGGCGTTCAGGGATGCATTGTGTGCAGATTTCTCCTCAGTCAGGACGCAATCAGGCTACTGAAAGCACATACAGTGGGCGACATCATCAGCACTCCTCCCAACAGTCTCCAGAAAACGTGTGTTTTGGGAGCAAGAAGCGCCTTTTCCATTATAACGTTGGAGAAAATGCGTTCCTACTGTGTGAGAAACGTGTTTGCTGGCTAACCAGCTAGCTAATATCTAGAAAAGTAATGTTTTGTTTGGCTAAAGTTATGCTAACCCGTTTACAATCCCTTTAGAATTGATTGCTAGTTTTCTGGCTAGCTACAGAGGTTCGCTGGATAGTTAGCTACAGTAGTTAGCGACCGCCATCGGTTGTTGTTGTGTTATTATAATATTTTGCCTATTCCACCATTTGTAGAATGCATACTGGAATTTCAATATAGTGTGGGAAAATGGAATCTGGAAACATGATCAGTATACTAAAGCTGTATGAACTGTCAAGTCTAGACATGGCCGGGGGTTGGCTGTTTCACCATTAAGGATTTCAGCTTTAAGGTCTGATATTTAGCCAGACAATTTTTGGGGACCGTTGTTTAACTTTTAACCCTCAGTTTCAAAGGATAGACATGTTTAAGTTCTGTTATTTCTCATTTGACTGAAAAAACATTATCTACAATTTGACAATGCTAGCAAATATTATTTTCTTTAGTAAACATATATACTGCCTGTATAGACTGTGTATGTATAGCTTGACAACTGACAATTATTGAAGTATTTTACTCCATAACAGCAACCAACACATGGCAATATACTATAAACATGTTAAGTCTAAAGTAAACTGGTTAGATGTTACACATGTTACATGCTCTGACTCCGGCGCCGGAGAAGGCTGACGTTTTACGTGTCCAACCGATTGTGTTTATTTGCATTGTTTGTAACTTGTTTTTTTAACTTATTTTGTACATAATGTCTCTTAAGACCGAAAATAACTTCTGGACATCATGACTGCGATTACTCACCACGGACTAGCAGAATCCTTGTTTTCCTTTAACGAGTCTGATGAGCCCGACGCGAATGATGTACTGTTTTCTCGGGAACAGGCCCAGATCCCTGTGATTTGCGTGAAGAGAAGGCAGAGAAAAAGGGGCCAGAGGGCGGGCTGCATTCTGAGAATTCGAGGCGATTGAATAAACCCCCACTTCCTTCCATTCTGCTAGCAAACATGCGATCTTTGGAGAATAAAATCGATGACCTACGCAGAAGATTCAACTACCAACGGGACATTCAAGACTGTAATATCTTATGCTTCACGGAGTCGTGGTTGAACGACGACATTATCAACATACAGCTGGCAGGTAATACGCTGTACTGGCAGGATTGAGCAGTTTTCTATCCTGCCTCCTCTTCACGTAAATCCCGCTGTACCGGCAGGATAGAACAGCAGCGTCTGGTAAGACAAGGGGCGGCGGACTATGTATTTTTGTAAGTAACAGCTGGTGTACGATATCTAAGGAAGTCGCGAGCTATTGTATTTCATGATAAGCTGTAGACCACACTATCTACCTAGAGTTTTAATTTCTATTTTTCGTAGCTGTTTTACATACCACCACATACGGAGGCTGGCACTAAGACAGCATTGAATGAGCTGTATTCCGCCATAAGCAAAAATAAAATGCTCATCCAGAGGTGGCGATCCCAGTAGCCGTAGGTCTTTAATGCAGGGAAACTTAAATACGTCTTATCAAATTTCTACCAGCATGTTAAATGTGCAACCAGAGGGGGAATAAACTCTGGACCACCTTTACTCCACACACAGACGTATTCAAAGCTCTCCCTCGCCCTCCATTTAGCAAAGCTGACCATAATTCTATCCACCTGATTCCTGCTTACGAGCAAAAATTAAAGCAGGAAGCACCAGTGAATAGATCAATTAAAATGTGGTCAGATGAAGCAGATGCTAAGCTACATGACTGTTTTGCTAGCACATACTGGAATATGTTCCAGGATTCCTCCAATGGCATTGAGAAGTACACCCCATCAGTCATTGGCTTCAACAACAAGTGCATCGATGACGTCGTCCCCACAGTGATCATACCTACATAACCCACCAGAAGCCATGGATTACAGGCAACATCCGCACTGAGCTAAAGGCTAGAGTTGCCGCTTTCAAGGAGTGGGACTGTAATCCAGAAGCTTATAAGAAATCCCGCTATGCCCTCCGACGAACCAACAACAGAAAAAGCGCCAACACAGGACTAAGATCGAATCATACTACACCGGCTCTGCTCGTCGGATGTGTCAGGGCTTGCAAACCATTAGAGTACAAAGGGAAGCACAGCCGAGAGCTGCCCAGTGGCACGAGCCTACCAGACGAGCTAAACTACTTGTATACTCGCTTTGAGGCAAATAACACTGAAACATCCATGAGAGCACCAGCTGCTCCAGAAGACTGTGTGATCACACTCCGCAGCCGATGTGAGTAAGACCTTTAAAAAGGTCAACATTCACAAGACCGCAGGGCCAGACAGATAAACAGGATGTGTACTGTGAGCATGCGCTGACCAACTAGCAAGTGTCTTCACTGACATTTTCAACCTCTCCCTGTCCGAGTCTGTAATACCAACATGTTTTAAGCAGACCACCATAGTGCCTGTGCCCAAGAACACTAAGAACACCATTACCCCAGAAACCCTAGGCCAATTCCAATTTGCATACCGCCCCAACAGATCCACAGATGATGCAATCTCTATTGCACTCCACACCGCCATTTCCCACCTGGACAAAAGGAACACCTACAGTTGAAGTCGGAAGTTTACATACACTTAGGTTGGAGTCATTAAAACTCGTTTTTCAACCACTCCACAAATTTCTTGTTAACAAACTATAGTTTTGACAAGTCAGTTAGGACATCTACTTTGACACAAGTAATTTTTCCAACAATTAATTACAGACAGATTATTTCACTGTATCACAATTCCAGTGGGTCAGAAGTTTACATACACTAAGTTGACTGTGCCTTTAAATCTATACCACGCGGTGTCAGTGGAAGGCACTAAAAATTGTCAAAACTCCAGCCACCCTAGTCATAGACTGTTCTCTCTGCTACCGCACGGTAAGCGGTA
This sequence comes from Salvelinus fontinalis, assembly GCF_029448725.1. NCBI lineage: Eukaryota > Metazoa > Chordata > Actinopteri > Salmoniformes > Salmonidae > Salvelinus > Salvelinus fontinalis. The sequence continues at coordinate 41,727,534 of NC_074697.1, read as the reverse complement.
CCGGAGCGCCAAGTCTAGGTCCAAGAGGCTTCTAAACAGCATCTACCCCAAAGCCATAAGACTCCTTAACATCTAATCAAATGGCTACCCAGACTATTTGCATTGCCCCCATCCCTCCCCCTCTGCTACACCTCAACTAACCCCCATGTATATAGTCTCGCTATTGTTATTTTACTGCTGCTCTTTAATTACTTGTTACTTTTATTTCTTATTCTTATCTGTATTTTTTTTTTAACTACATTCTTGGTTAGGGGCTCGTAAGTAAGCATTTCACTGCAAGGTCAACACCTGTTGTATTCGGCGCATGTGACTAATACAATTTGATTTGATTTAACTTATTGTTGATTTGTCGATTTACAGTGCATTTGGAAAGTATTCAGAGCCCTTGACTTTTTCCAAAAAATGTTACGTTACAGCCTTATTCTAAAATGGATCAAATAAAGTGTTTTTCTCATTTATCTACGCAAATTACTCCATAACGACAAAGCAAAAACAGGTTTTTATAACTCTTTTCAAATTTTTATTAAAGAAATGTGAAAATATTACATTTACATATGTATTCAGAACCTTTACTCAGTACTTTGTTAAAGCACCTTTGGCAGTGATTACAGCCTTGAATCTTCTTAGATATGACGCTTCAAGCTAGGCACACCTGTATTTGGGGAGTTTCTCCCATTCTTCTCTGCACATCGTCAAGCTCTGTCAGGTTGGATGGGGAGCGTCGCTGCACAGTTCTTTTCAGGTCTCTCCAGAGATGTTCAATCGGGCTCAAGTCTGGGCTCTGGCTGGGCCACAAGGACATTCAGAGACTTGTCCTGAAGCCACTCCTGCGTTGTCTTGCCTGTGTGCTTAGGGTCGTTGTCTTGTTGGAAGGTGGACCTTCACCCCAGTCTGAGCACTCTGGAGCAGGTTTTCATCAAGGATCTCTCTGTACTTAGCTCCTTTCATCTTTCCCTCAATCCTGACTAGTCTCCCAGTCCCTGCCGCTGAAAAACATACCCACAGCATGATGCTGCCACCACCATGCTTCACCGTAGGGATGGTGCCAGGTTTCCTCCAGACATGACGCTTGGGGTATGTTCAATCTTGGTTTCATCAGATGAGAGCATCTGGTTTCTCTTGGTCTGAGAGGCCTTTAGGTGCCTTTTGGCAAACTCCAAGAGGGCTGTCATGTGCCTGTGTCATGTGCAACAATCCCTCTTTGTTGTGAAAATAACATTACTATCGCTGTCACATGATCACTAGTCGGAAAACCCCTCCTTGAGCTGCCGAGAGGACATAAGCAGTAGATCATGGAAAACAAACAACAGGATGACAGTTTGATTGAGAGTTTCCCCTGGTGTGAAAGCTAAGAAGGTCAAGGGGTTGCTTTGCAGTGCTGCTGAGGAGAACCAGAGCAACCTTAGTCACAGCTAAAAAGGTTCACAGGAGAGCTCATTATTATGGGGTAAAAGGAGACTAGATAGATGGAGGGAGCAATGGACAATTGAGGACAGGAATGGTGAAGACCATATACTGTAGAGACTTAAGGGCTGATACCAAGTAATCAAAGGAGCCGAGAAGACCTCTAACTATTGTTTTCATGCAATTAAATTTGGCCTTGCTACATTCTCAGCAGTGGTCTTAAACTATAAACAACTACAAATGGATGATATCTGTTTGGCATGACAACAATAGTCAGAGAATTGTGCTAAACCACATACCTGCAGATCTGGGACCAGGTTAACAAAGATGTGGCTTCAACAAAATGTGGCTAACAAAGTAATTGTGAGCCAATTTCAAAATACTTGAGGTTCCAGCCGGAGTCTAATTTCACTCAATTCACATTTAATTTGTATCATTTGATTTACCATATGGGAGGAGGAGAAAATAGGTATATTGCATATTACTTTAATTTACTGAATTCAACATGAATTACAATGTTTATATTATTGTGCATTTAGGAAATGGTGTGAAAATCAATAAATCATAGTTTGTAGGACTTTGCCATTCACACGCAAACATGTGCCATCTCTTCTTAAGAGTATTATATCTGGGCTTTATGCTTCACTGAACAGCGAAATTGTGCATTGTGCATAGTTCAGAATACCTAAAACAGCGCTGAAGTAAAGAGTAAAATGATATTTCTCTAAGAGTAGGAGCATTCAATACTATCTGATATTACTTTGAGGCTGAGAGTAATATTAGTACATGTGAATGAATCTCTGGTGTTTACATGGTTTAGGGATTAACTCAAATGGATACCACATTGTTTATCAATCTATGGGCAATCATGAGATAATTCAGCAGGTCACGTAAATCATATGTGTAACGATCTTCTTCATCTGAGGAACAGGAAAGATCCGACCAAAACGCAGCGTGGTAAGTGTCCATGTTAATTTATAATAACTGAACACGAAAATACAAAATAACAAAGTGAATGTAAGAAACGAAAATCGAAACAGTCCTGATAGGTGAAACAACACAAAACAGGAAACAACTACCCACAAACACCAGGTGGGAATGAGGCTACCTAAGTATGGTTCTCAATCAGAGACAACGATAGACAGCTGCCTCTGATTGGGAACCATACCAGGCCAAACACATAGAAAAGAAAACATAGGAAAAAACCATAGAATGCCCACACCAACTCACGTCCTGACCAAACCAAAATAGAGACATAAAAAAGGAACTAAGGTCAGGGCGTGACAATATGCAATATTCACACTATGAGCCTCTTATAAGCCACAATGATTACAGCTGATACTGCCCACAATAAAAGTGTTGGCGCTTCTAAGAGAAAAATCACACAATACATTACAACATGTAAGTACATCTCACAGTTTGTCTCTCTGGCCTCAAAAGTATGTAACAGCATGGGATTAGAAACACGTTTTTTTCCCAACAAGTAAGTAAGCGTAATTTAAATGGTGACCTGTAGGAAACAATTATTGAAAAATGTGTGAAAAAAATAGTTATACAGGATTTCACCAGCAATGAAACAGCTTGGTCTGAATGGCTATTGTGTCCATTTAGGAGGCGCAAAGTATTAGGTTTCAGATTCTTACTAATTATTATATCACCAGAGAGAAAAGATTACTTACAAACGGCATTATGTCTGAAGGAATTATGGGCATTCATTTGCTGCCAAAAGGAGTTATTTGCAATGTCAGAGTAATTGAGTGGATGCGGGTAGCACCAAGCACATTGGTTCCCTTTGCAATGTTTTGACACAATAAACCACGGGCACACTGTCAGATCTGCTGACACACTCGTGCCCAAGAATTATGGCATCCTCAAGAAACACAGCTTTGTGAAACTGAAATCATTTCCACAGACAGCAACATTGGGGAGAGATTTATGCCTTGTCAGGAGAAGAGAGCCTGTCTTTTATGCAGTGGACTGTGAAATGTGGCGGGCCACCATCCTCTCTACACAGCCTTATCCAGTGACATGGCTTTTCCTGAGTCAACAAATAGAAAGCGTTCTTTATCCAGTGGATATGTGATAGCGCAGAGGGAATGTATACATTGTACATTGTGCTAGCACAAAGAAACACCTCAAGATGGCATTACCTGACCATCCTATCAAAACAGTTCCATTTCAAGGACTGGTCACCCATTTGATGTTGTCCTGAGGAATTACACTTGCTATACACGTATCTCTTCAGTAATGTTGTTCAGGCTTTTAGCCCACTTCATTGGCATGATTTAGTGAACGAGAAAACATTTCCTTGTCCCAGACACAGCTGTATTTATTTCTCCACTCATATCACAGTAAGGACCATGGTTAGCAGGTGTGTCTAAGACCCTCTTTAAAAAAGTCTGATACAAGCACGCAAGTCAAGAACATGGAGGCATGTTGACGCCCAGCTGAGCCGTTACATTTGAAGACATCTGGAGTACCATTAAATGTATAATGGTATACATGAACATTTTCTGCCTTGTGCTTGATGATGACATGAATCTGCTGAAGCATGGTGGTGTTATGCATACTCTATGTAAGGACATAATAGTGGGTGCACTCTCCCCCGCAACTCTCCCCGTCAACTATAAGTCGCTCTGGATAAGAGACTAAAACGTAAATGTAAATAAAGAGTTCATCATAGAGGCTGCACCTAGCCCTGCACACTAGTCATGCCTTTAAAAAGTAAAATAAAAGTAAAATAAAATCTAAATATTTGAATTACTCAGCTGATTATCCTACTTGTCATCTGTTTGATCTGTCTGCTCAATCATCTTGCCAGCCCCTGCCAATGTAGGCTCATTATGTTATCACCCTAACCTAACCTATTCCAGATCCACACCACCCACAGTCCCTGCTGGACTCCAAAACCTTTTAATGGAACTTTAACTGGAGTGCGATGTCATAAATAGTAAAATAGTCCTAAATAGTATCAACATCAATGGGTGTTTCTGTTGATTAACAAAATGATGTATGATTACCAGCAACCAAATCTATATTTAAAATCAAAGTTGAAATATTTCATGCTCGATAATGGACACAGCATTGTCCAATACATTAACAAACCAACCATCTGGTATGCTGATCAAGGTGAAGAATGAAAGACAGACACTTTGAACGAACATGTTGTGCTTTACCATGAGGAGAATAACTCTGAGGTATTATGAATATCCACTCAGGATCACTACTGTACAGTAAGTCCATGTCCACATTGGAAATGCCAGTGTACCATGGGGTGAGCAAGACAAAACATGTGCTCCCTGCTAGCACAAGGTTGAGTTTCCTTGCCTTTGTGTGATCTGTGTCAAGCTGTTACATCCTTTTCGTGATCCCTCAGCTGTCACACAGAGACTCAGAATAAAAGGATGACAACCTGAGCCACAATAGGCTTGTGGTCATTAACCTGTCACATGACAACAAACTGAAATGGTCCACCCACACAGACAGTGTGGTGAAGAAGGCGCAACAGCGCCTCTTCAACTTCAGGTGGCTGAAGAAATTTGGCTTGTCAACAACAACAAAAAACTCACAAACTTTTACAGTTGCCCTGCCGGGCTGTATCACCATCTGGTACGGCAACTGCACCGCCCTCAACTGCAGAGCTCTCCGAGGGTGGTGCGGTCTGCACAAAGCGTCACTGGGGGCAAACTACCTGCCCTCCAGGACACCTACAGCACCCGATGTCACAGGAAGGCCAAAAAGATCATCAAGGACAACAACCACCCGAGCCACTGCATGGTCATCCCCATCAAAGTCTGGGCCGAGAGACTGAAAAACAGCTTCTATCTCAAGGCCATCAGACTATTCAACAGCCATCACTAGCACAGAGAGGCTGCTGCCTACATACAGACGAAGAATCATCGGCCACTTTAATAAATGGAAAACTAGTCATTTTAATAATGCCACTTCAATAATGTTTACATATCTTGCATTACTCATCTCATTTGTGTATATACTGTATTCTTCAGTATCTATTGCATCTTAGCCTATGCCGCTCTGTCATTGCTCATCCATATATTTATTTTATATATTCTTATTCCATTCCTTTAGATTTATGTGTATTAGTTATCTGTTGTGGAATTGTTAGCTATTACTTGTCGGAATTAGAAGCACAAGCATTTCGCTACATTCGCAATAACATATGCTAACCATGTGTATGTGTATGTGACTAATAAAATGTGATTTTATTTTATTTGACTTATTTCAAGCATGCTCTTCAAGTGCCGAGCTAATGTCATCAAGTAATCCAATGTACGGATTTACGGCTAAAATGGTTTATGGCCAGGATTAAAAAGTTACAATAATTTGTAAAGCCAAATAAATAATAATAAACTAGTAATTAACTCTCCTTTCATGACTTGTGTCCTACGAGAGTAATCAAAGACTGATGAAATGATCAAACTTTGCCTCTGATTTGAATTGTTCAACATCTTTATGCTGGTTGGACACCTTACAGATACAGGCCTATAGCAGAGGTCCCTTGTAGCTCATGGCTCTCCCTCTTGGCTGGTCACTGAGATGTGACTATACTGTATAGCCCTGGTGATTACTCTCTTACAGAGCAGCAGAGAGCTGCAGTTGACACCTTTTAATGGCCTTTTTCTACCTTACACCCTGCAGCTTGTGTCAAATCCAATCTTCTGGATCTGGTGCAGCTTGTCTGCATAAATGTGATAAATGTTAACGTGCACTGTAAGATTAATAGCCGGCTGCATAGCTCTAGGTGTTGGATTTAATAAATGTTTTATCTTCAAATCTGGCTATTACATAACATCTGTTTTTAAATTTGTAATTTTAACTGTTGCAATGCATTGATTTCTTTTAGATCTCCTTTGAATATGGGGACATTAATTCTCCATGGTCATTAGTGTTACCCCATACCCATGACAGCATGGTTCCCATACTGACTGAAGTCCTGTATCTGGATGTGACATGGTATCACATAGCCTGGGATTCTGCAAGATTCATACCAATAATGTAGTGTTTTGGTGGATGTGGGCCACAGAACTTACGCAATGCATTCATATTTTATTGGAATACTACAGTCTGAAACTAAATATAATTTTGAGGGACAATATCAAAACACCAGTGGATACCATTGTTGAATATCTGCCTGTACTGCTTTAATAATTTGCAAATGTTAAAACATTGACTTGTGTATCGGGTGAGTTTCATGTGAACGACGTTAAAGCAGAAAAAAATATATACAAATACTACAGGAACATTTAGACAGATCTAGTGTTCAATATGGATCTGGAGCGCTAGGCTGGGACATACTGACTGGCCGCTATGGGAGCCTGTAGCCAAATGCACAGTCTGCAGCAAAAGAGAAAACCCAAACATATTGAAGTATTTCTATGGATATATGACAACAGACTAATTAGAAACTGTCACGACTTCTGCCGAAGTCGTTGCCTCTCCTTGTCCGGGCGGTGTTCGGCGGTCGACTTCACCGGTCTTCTAGTCATCATCGATCCATTTTTCATTTTCCATTGGTTTTGTCTTGTCTTCCCACACACCTGTTGTCAATCCCATTCATTACCTGTTGTGTATTTAACCCTCTGTTTCCCTTCATGTGTTTGTCAGAGATTGTTCGTTGTCAAGTGTTGTGTGTTTTGTGTATAAGTGTGCGATGGGTCTTCGTACCCAGATTTTGTATTATATTTTTTCGTGAGTGTTATGGAGCTTATTACTGGAACTTTTATTAAAGTACTCCATGCTACACTCTATTTTGACTCTCCTGCGCCTGACTTCCTCTGCCACTTATACACGCCAATGTGACAGAAACGGACCAACCTCATTGACCCCCATAATGAGTTGTGAGGAAATGTTGACGCAATATTGTTAAGAGATTACAAGGCAAGGACAACATTATGAATCGTAGATTTTCATTAAATACAACGCCATTTAAGAACTTGCAAAGCAGCATGTTGAACGACTTTTAAAGGAACATTTTGACAAAATGCTGTTGAGAGATTACAAAATAAAGACGACAACAATAAAATAAAAATGCTCTTTAAGACCTTGCAAAGCAGCACGTTGAATGACCTTTACATTGGCACGAACCAATCATACTGTAACAATCTATGTTTGCCAGGTGAAAAGCAGCCAGTTACTTTGGAAATAATGATCCATCAAAGCCCAAAGACAAGTCATTTGTCACAAAAGCAATGATCTACAGCAACAAAGCTACATACACAAAATACTGTTGACATTGTTTTATCTCCGGACGTGATAGGCTTTATATCTATCGTTACCCTGTTGACAATGCTGGATAATCTAAAGCTAATCGATATTTGTAATGAAATGATATCATGGTTGAACATTGTAGAATAGAATAGAATAGAATACACCCTCTAAACCCATAAGCTTGTTTTACTACATTGTTCCTAAACAATGCAACTGTAAACAAACACTGGTTAGCTTCATAACACGGTTAAACCTACAATTTTGATCTCCTGGACGGTCAGTCCATGCATCCTTGCATCACTAAATAAACATCAGATGTAGCAAAAAGTATATTCATATTTTTGATTGACAGCATGAAACATGGAAAGTAATTCTAAGTACTTTAACAAAAAAATCCTTTATGTAACTGACCATTAAATTTTATGTAATCCTATGTGGCCCATCAGGTGCTGCAAAAGAAGGTCAGGAAATATACTAACTTTTGCCTGGATTCATTCATTCATTTGTTATGGACTGTTTCCAATTTCCACATAAATGTAAGCATTTGATCCATTGCAACAGCGTCAATGTAAGCTCACTCCGATCTACAGTGATTGATGCTGGGCAAAATTAAAATGACATTATTGAAAGCACAAACACTCTTAAAATGGAAGTGGATTTTTAATACAGCTGCCCACGGGTGCCCCTTTGACTTCCCTATTAGAGCACATACTCAAAACTAGTTTTCAGTGGAAAAAGCAGGGAGAGCATAATCAAACATTCAGGGATGATACACATGTACACTGCTGCTTTGAGGATGTATTAAATATTGATTTACCAAGAAGCCAACAAAGTCCTGGGGATTTCTCTCTACATATGTACTCCTTATTTGAAATATGAGACACAATACAATGAGCAAAAGAGTTTAAGGGAATAGCAATCATATCATTATCAAGACTTCATTGAGAAAATCCTTATAATTACTAGAGCAGACTTAACTGGAAAGCACTATTCATCATCAACAATTAGCCACAGTACCACTCTCAGGCATTAGCTCTGGGGTTATTTCTCTCTCAACTCAGCCATAAAGATTCCAACTGTAAATCTAAATTACATGATGCTAAATCACTCCACCAGATAAACCAGCTCTACATTACAGAGAAATTGATGAGCAGGGCTACGTACAGAAGCAGTGGTTCTGCTACAAACACTTTCAAGTGGACGGCCAAAGTTCCACAATGAGGGGAAGTTAAAGCTTATGTCACTGCCATTTAATCTGGAGTTCTGTGTACCGTCCTTTGACACGCAAATGGATCATTCTGACGGCCAGGTCGCTATCGTGCCATATCACACTCCACCACTAGCAAGGATGATTTATGGATAAACTGCATTTGGTGAGATGAGCATTTCACACTTGGATGGAATCCTCACAGTTGACACAAGCCAAGGCTCCAGCTCCAACCACTGTTCACTGTCACCCTAGAGATGAATATTACTATGAAGAGTTTAAGAGGCTGACAGATAATGTACTACTGGCTACAGGTTTAACACATCTGCCTGTGCTCCTTAGGGGAACAAGGCAGTTAACCCACTATTCCTAGGCCGTCATTGTAAATAAGAATGTGCTCTTAGCTGACTTGCCTGGTTAAATAAAGGTAAAATAAAAAATAATACAAACAGATTGATGCACTTTGAAATTCTAAGCACACAATGAGATGGCATAATATCTGTGTGTTGTGTGGTAAGCTTTTAGGCTTTATTATGTTTCTGTATCAGATATTCAGTGTGTGGTGTATTTAAATGTCTTGTTTTGTCTACTTTCATAGATTAATGCAGTGTACAAATTGCAGATTGTATTTAATGTAGTTTTCTTTTCTCCAAAAACATTATTTCAGGTCGACTTTTCAAATTGAAGTTTAATTCAAGTCACACTCACCATTTCATGATGTAAGGGCCAGTGGAGCTACAGAAAGTGCCACTCCTTGTCGCGGTGAGTTCAACAAGCAGTGAAGTGGAATACAGATGAATAACCTTTCACTGCAGTGGGCTAAATCAGGGTCACACAGAGTGTTTCTTGGTAGTCAAACAAATCTACTTTGAAACAAAAGTATACACCTCATACACATGGTTATGGGCTTACAAAAAAGACACCATGTCAGATATAGAGTATTACACTTTGCGTTTGCATCCCAATATTGCACTTTATATACATCACAGAAGACTGAAATATAACAAAACAGTTTGACATAGAAACATTGGATTTGCTGCTGGTTTTATTAAATAATGTTTATTAATTATGAAATTATGAAAATAATTAACAACATTCCAACCATGAGGCCACTAGGTCATCTGACTGCAGAGTGAGCTTGTAACATTTGTGAGATTGTAAAATGGAAACGTATCAAGGTGGATTTGCATCTGACCACAGACTTACATGTTCAGGACTTTTTCAGGAACACAGCTAACCTACAGTATGTACTTATATGATGCTTCTAAGGGGGTATAGTCTAGTAGGCTAACATTAGACTACTCAGACTACTCATGTGTGGTACATGAAAACATAATAAAAAAATCTCATATGCCATTGGCCTAAGCATTCAGAACAACTCATATCTCATAAACTGACAAGAACAATAAACACAGAAATTTACATATTTAAATAGCCTGGTTTATTGATGTCACATCACAAGGGTGGATGTTCACATTTCACATAATCATGTCATTTTTCCCCTCAAACTGTATATAAATGTCACCCAGTGTTTAGACTGAAACCATATCGCTCAGACACTATATGAAAAGTGTTTTTATTATTTTTCTGCACTTATCCTCCAATGAATCCTCTTGGGAGCTGTGGTAATGACCCACCTTTATTCATTTTTCATAATGACACTGTGCCCTGTGACATTGTGTGCTTCCTTCCTGCCTGACTCCCTGGTCCTACAACACACACAGCTCCAGTTGGAGGCCCTAATTAAGTGTTTATGTGGCCCACAGTTCTGTATTGTATTTGTATTCAACCTTCATTTACTAGGCAAGTCAGTTAGGAACAAATTCTTATTTTACAATGACGGCCTACCCCGGCAAAACTCTCCCATGACGCTGGGCCAATTATGCACCGCCCTATGGGATTCCCGATCACGGCCAGTTGTGATACAGCCCGGGATCGAACCAGGGTCTGTAGTGACGCCTCTAGTACTGAGATGCAGTGCCTTAGACCGTTATCCGGCAATTACTGCGTTCAAAATTCCAGTCGACTAGTTATTGCACTTTACTGCAATCTTTTTTTGTAAGGGACAGTAGCTAGGATTCCTCAAATAGTCATGACGAGAAAGCCTGCATAACTAATGTAGGTCAGCCACAAAGCTCCCCAATTCCCATGTTACCCAACAAAACCGTATTTAACTCAATGCACAATGTTCATAGTACAGCCATTATTTCAACTGTTGTGTCGGCAACAGTGCACACATTGTCGGTTTAGTAACCAACATTCACTGTTCAAGAGACGTATTCAATTTTTTTTACTAGAATTGAGCATATGACTTTTTAATGCTTTATGTAAGTTATAATCAACGAGGGGCTATGCGTTCTATGGAAAGTCATGAACGAAGTGGAAGGTGATTCACGATGTGCTAGCGGATTGGAACTGACCTACCACTGGCTTGCATTATTTTCAAGAGAACGCAGAGCCCCGAGTTGATTATCCCCTTTACACCATGGCTAAAATGTAACACATTTGCCACTAGAAATGTGTTCAACATCCACTGAAGTAGCTAGCAAGTTTACTAGACAGCAACAGTGGTTCCCTTGGTAACCAAATATACAGACTTGCTAGTTTAGCTAGCTATACCATCAGACAGTCATAGCTAGTGGTGCACGACTCCAGTATTTTTGGAGTCGACTCTGACTTCTGTGGTTGTAGTAGAATGAGTCGACTCTTGCTCGACTCCCAAAACACGCTAAAACGGATACGCACACACGTATATGACACATTAGTTCAGAGTCAAATCAAATTGAAAAAAATTGTCACATGATCTGAATACAACAGGTGTAGTAGACCTTACATTGAAATGCTTACTTACAAGCTATTAACCAACAATGCAGTTGAGAAAAATAAGTGTTAACAAAGTATTTATTAAAATAAACTGAAGTAAAATTAAAATTAAAGACAGCGTTCAAGAGGACTGACATGCGCATGATGCTGCACATTTGCTCATCAACGTAGCCTAAAAAAATACCTATTTTGTTTGAACATAGAAGGTGATGTGTAGGAACTAGAATATTTATTTCTGTGATATTTCGGCTGTGCGAAGCCTTGACGGACCCCATGGGATGATGCAACGCTGATAAACCTATTCTTTGCTATGTTATAGCCCTATTAGAACAGGTATTACTTTTTCCAAATTGACCCCTGTAATTATTTATTTATCAAAATAAATAGATTCTAATGACGGAAGCCTGGAGGTTCAATTAGCTGATTGATAAACGGAATCAGGTTAGTTACAACTGTTGTTGGTGCAAAAACCTACAGGAAGGTAGCTCTCCAGAAACGGGGTTGGAGAGCGCTGACCTAGGACACCAACAGTCAACTTCAATTCATTGACACTAAGGAATAGCTTCATACTCATTGATAGCCTAATATTTACTTTAATATACTTTTGGTGAATTTATGAGGCATTGCAAGACAAGAAACTGCAAGATACAGATGACCAAGATATTGCTTATGCGCACGGTTCCGACTGTCTGTCTGCCCCGATCCTCTCTCCCCCTCCCTGGCTCTCCTGCTTTTTCTATTCTCTATGAAAAACGCTAGTCTGTTTTTGGTCTTCAGTTTGTTGCGTGTAGAATAGCCCAGCCTACTCAGCGAAAGCCCCTACTTTAGTGAACTTGCGTGAGACATTGCAAGCCAAGAAATTGAGAGATACAGCATTGTGAGTCTGTACATATTTTGATTACCGATGCACGGTTCTGACTTTCTTTGCATTCTCTAAAGTAGCATACGGCAACTACGTACTGTCGTTTTCTTCATTGCAAAAAATACTGAATCTTTGGAGTCAAAGAGTCGATTCCTAGAGGAATCTAAGCATGACACCCAGAAATGGGAGTCGACAGGCAAGGAGTCAACTCCCCACCACTACCCTAGCCTGCTATTGTGCAAAATCGAATTCAGCAATGCCAATAATGTTTTCAATTCAACTAATGCTTTCAAAAGCAGCTCAACATGCAAGAATGAACCATAGCCATTGAATTGTACCATGAAAATATACTGTGTGTTATATGGAAATAATGCACGCTCCAGAATGTACTTCAAGCCAATCACAAACAAGTATTCAACAATGCCACGGTATAAATTTAAAAGACGTGATAAAAACAAAAACAAATGCATTTTTGGCCGCAGATATCACAAAAAAACAGCAACATCCTGGAGGGAATAGGGACTGCCCTATACATTCATCCTGCAAGATCTTATCTGTGAACTGTACATGATACAGACAACATATTGATGTCATTATACTCCTTATAGTGCACTCTAACATATGGAGTATGTCTAGATGATGAAAAACACATTTTCACATGTATTCAACATTAACAATATACATATCTCAGAAGTACTCTTTTTGATTTTGTTCATTTTTAAGACATATTGTTTGGAACAATATACTCAACAAGTACATCACATTTCCAGTGGTCTTTCTGCTAATTCTGAAGTTATGAGCGCCACCAAATGGGAAAATGGATTTAAAGGAAACTCCCTCTGCAGGTGAGTTGCTGAATGTGCAATTCTAAATGAGGTTTGTGATTGGTTAATGACTTATAATATTACTGTATAAAACAGGTCATATCATTAAAAATACCAGAGAGCCCTGTAAATATGATGAGTATATTGTTCCAAACAATATGTCTAAAAATAAGCAAAATCAAAGAGGGTAGTTTTGAGATATTCATATTAATATTTTAATGTTGAATAATTGAATGTGAACATTTGTATTTCAGAATCTAGACATACTCCATATGTTAGAACACACTATAAGGAGTATAATGACATCAAGATGTTGTCTGTATCATGTACGGTTCATGAATCATAAGGTCTTTCAGGAGGCATATAGGTCTAAAAGGGGCCTAAAATGGCCACTTTCATCATGATTGAACAAAATAAATGGTTTGTGATACAAATATAAAAAGCATGTCAAACATCAAGCATGTCAAAAGTTCATATGCGAGAATTGCAAGAACATTCTTAGATACCAAAAATATGTTCCATCCCCGCTGATGAATATTAATGGAAGTGATCAGAAAGGATGACTGCCTCACCCCTCATGAATATTCAATAGGGCCCAGTCAACAAATCAAATCTAATTTTATTTGTCACATATGCCGAATATAATATAACCTTACTGTGAAATGCTTACTTACAAGCTCTTAACCAACAGTGCAGTTCAATAAATATAGTTAAAATATTTACTAAATAAACTAAAGTAACATTTTTGATAAAAAGTAACACAATAAAAAAACTATAACGAGGCTATATACAGGGGTACCGGTACCGAGTCAATTTGTGGGGGTACGGGTTAATCGAGGTAATATGTACATGTAGGTAGGGGTAAAGTGACTATGCATAGATAATAAACAGCGAGTAGCAGCAGTGTCAACAAAAAAAAAGTGAGGGGGGTGTCAATGTAGATAGTCCGGGTTGCCATTTGATTAATTGTTCAGCAGTCTTATGGCCTGGGGGTAAAAGCTGTTAAGGACCCTTTTGGACATAGACTTGCTGCTCCGGTACCGCTTGCCATGCGGTAGCAGAGAGAAGAGTCTATGACTTGGGTGACTGGAGTCTTTGACAATTGTTTGGGCCTTCCTCTGACACCGATCTGGGGACCCATACCAAATCTTTTTAGTCTCCTGAGGGGGAACAGTAGAGTGCCCATTGCGTTCTGTACCCTATTGCAATACAGCATCAGTGGTCAATCCTGAAGTAGCCATCCAACAGACACCTCTCATAAGTCAGTGCATATATAATTTGTTGAGTCGGTCAATTATTCAAAGAGATTTGAAAGAATGCAAGGGCAAAGTATCAATCAAAGCCGATTTTCAGCAGCACAGTTATGTCCAGTTGATCACATTTTTGGACAAAATCTATCAATTTTGAAAGTGAATATAGTATGGAGTAATCTAAACTAAATAATACATTATATGGTTTAACTCGGTATTGCCTGGCCAAGAGTAAAGTACATATTTTTTATAAACTTGTGTTAAAATGATTTTGCTTTAAGCCACTTCAATTCCAACAGTGACAACATGGAAGCAGAACTATGTCCAGCCATTAAAGCGAAACCCTAATGAATATACTACACAAAACTCATTTCTGGAGGGTTAATTCATAAAAATTTGTCAGACAGCTTTCCTGGGGGGGGGGGGGGGATAGATGTATTCTTATGGCTTTGTCCCTGAACCCCTGGTTTGATTTGAACATCATGACACATGTCCTTTCCTGTTGATATTTGAATGAGGACTACTGCCCAAAGCTCTCTCTCCGTGTCTCTGTAGACCTGAGAGGGACTAATATAATTTGAGATATTGAATTACCCGGTGTGGCTTGGGATCCATTTCATTAGTGATAAGGACACGTACAAAGTAATGTGTCTTTAGAGAAAGTAAAACAATCCACCTTGGAATAGCAATCGCTATAGACATAGCGGTTGACCTTGAAACAACGTTTCTCTGGCTTTGGTGGATGGATTTTTCTCTGGTCAGGAGTGGGTATTCCAGTATTAATAAAACAACATAAAAACACATCACCTTGCTCAGAGACTGATGACTCACACCACCAGGGTTGTATTTCCTCTTTCAGGTCAGGAGGATTATCAGAGTCTGGCCCAAACACACATTTCCTGTTGTGGAGATTTTTTACAGGCACTGAGTCCACTGTCAACCTGGTCACCTTTTCCGTAGCTGATAAGAGAGAGACACGCTCTGATTGCCCTGACATGGCTGAGAGAGAACCACAACAGTCTTCGTAATATGCTTGCTACATTATCCAACATGGGATTATAGCTAGCTAGGGCCCGGGGAGGACAGGTGCCGGGCTGCCTCTCAGACGCATGATATGATTGTATGAGCCAGGTCATGGAGCGCTGCAGATGAAGCCTGAGTGTGGCAACCCTCCAGAGAACCAGGGACCCTGTCTAGTCTTCTCAATCCCCCATGTGGTGTAGGGGAGGGCTGGGCTTGTGCCGCTAGCGACAGACGGGTACGGCTGGTTCATCTGATTCAGATGGTACACTACAGCTGTCTCAGGCCCAGCCAGGGAGCCTAGAGTGGGGAGACTAGCACCGGCAGCACATATCCCACTGTCTTACCAGACACAGGGAGGGAGGATGATTAGTAGGACAAGCTCTGCAGTCAACCGAGATTGACAGGCACCTGCAAGGCTTTAAAGTCGCTCTGTGTGTTGAGGTGGCTAGCTCCCACACAGCAGACGGCAACACAGACTTAGTCAGAGTGGGAACCAGGGGGGAGTTCAGTTACCTAATCAACATATTTTGCTTCTCTCCCTTATTCTTTCCCTAAGTCCCTCTATCCTGCCTGTCTTGAATATTGTTCTGAGAGTACTAGAGGTTTGATACTGATATGGGGGTGATCCCACGATGGTTTCCAGCCATTTCTTTTACCTACCTATCCACTATTTTCAGAGGTGGTACATAATTGAAGGAAAGTAGGATTGAAGGAGCTAAGAAAATTAAGGAAGGAAGTAAGGAAGGGAGGGAGGAAGCTAGCAAGGAAGGAAGAAAGAAATAAATAAAGGAAGACGAAAGGACAGCAGGAAAAAATGGAAAAACCTAAGAAAGAATTAAGGAAGGCAGTTACAGTATGAAGAGTACTTGGACAGGGCCAGAGAGACAGCTGGCTAATACCATGTCTGCCATGTTGAGTAGGCTCAGAGATTCTAGCCACAGGGAACCATGGAGACATAACACACCAGCCAGGAAAACCTTAGAGGAATAAGTGTCCAATCCTTTATCCTAACTATATGCTTACTGTAAACTAAACAGGTGACGTGCACAAAATAGGCATAATACAATTGCAGTAGGACCCTGTCTTTTTTAGCAATAAGGTCCATGAGATGGCAGCAATTGTTTACTTTAGATCTGCATAAAGCTACTGTATGTGAAATTGGTGCACTGGATCATTGGATGAATGCAATGCACGTAATGCAACTGGAAGCTGCTGTATTCCTCCAAAATTGTTTCATATAAATTATCCTTCCATCTATGTGAAATTGCATTGTTTTGGGAAACAGACGATGTCACACCAAAGGAATGATAACTTGACCATCCCACCACAATGTACCTGACAAAACCACTGTTAGTTAACTTTGATCAAAGTGATAAATAGTCATCAACCTTATGAATATGAAACAAACAAATAATGTATTATTTTTGATAGATAGTCACATGGTACCAGTTTGTTTATTAATTATGTATGCTTAAGTAACTTCAAACGGATTTAATGAGGTATAGTAATTGGTCCAGCTTTATGAGAGTGGGTCAACAAAATGCATGGATTGTTTCAACAGCCACTACAGCAACTGCTTAAAACAGACACCACCACATCACAACAGGATCATTGCAGTAATAGTGCAATCTTTATCTTTACATGGCAATCTTTACTCATTATAATATGTCAAAAGTGACATTTAACCATTGCATTTATACAGAAAGTAATCACACCCCTTGACTTTTTCCAAAATTTGTTGTGTTACAAAGTGGGAATAAAATTGATTTAATTGTCATTTTCTGTCAATGATCTACACAAAATACTCTATAATGTCAAAGTGGAGTTCTTTTTGTTGTAAAAAATTAAATAATGAAAAATAAAAACACCAGTATATCTTGATTAGATAAGTATTCAACCCCTTTGGGCATTACATGTTAGAATCACCTTTGGCAGTGATTACAGCTGTGAGTCTTTCTGCGCAAGTCTCTAAGAGCTTTGCACACCTGTATTGTACAAAATTCTTCAAGCTCTGTCAAGTTGGTTGTTGATCACTGCTTAACAGCCATTGTCAAGTCTTACCATAGATATTCAAGGCGATTTATGTAAAAACTGAAAATAGGCCACTCAGGAACATTCATTGTCGTCTTGGTAAGCAACTCCAGTGTATATTTGGCCTTGTGTTTCAGGTTATTGTCCTGCTGAAAGGTGAATTTGTCGCCCAGTGTTTGGTAAAAAGCAGACAACCAGGTTTTACTCTAGGATTTTGCCTGTGCTTAGCTCTATTCCATTTATTTTTATCCCTCCAAAAGACTCCCTAGTCCTTGCCAATGACAAGCATACCCATAACATGAAGCAGCTACCACCATGCTTGAAAATATGAAGTGGTACTCGGTGATGTGTTTAGTTGGATTTGCCCCAAATATAACGCTTTGTATTCAGGACATGATGTTAATTTCTTCCTTTTAAATTCAGGCTGGAACACAACTACATTTGGAAAAAGTCAAGGGGTATGAATACTTTCTGAAGGCACTCTGTCACCCTGGTTGAAATACTGTATCAGTTATAGGCTATGTCAGCTTTACGAATGTTGTTGGCTACATATTGGTGATGCCTAACTTAAAATGAAAACATACAGGTACCATTTCAAAACTGTTTCCTTACTCCGTCACTAGAGGTACAGAATGTCTTCATTTCAGAACTGACATTCCAGTCACATTCTCTACCTTAAACCTGTCACAGGGGCTAGTGCACATCCATGTGTCACCTGCTTTTAGAAAATATTCCTGGGGAAAAGAGGCCAGCCTCATCGTCCTGAGCCACACGTAGTACGTCCTTGTATGGGTGAAGTAATAAAAGCGGACACCGGTGTCAAAGACGAGGCCTAGAGACATTTTATTTAACACAGCCCCCTGTTGACTGAGAACCAGGCATCCCGCTAGAGAAGGTCTCCTTAGAAAAGTGAGCAATGCTCTCTGCTCCAGTGCATACTTGCTGCCCCTCTGCACAAAATTGTCTTGAGTACCAAAATAAAACTTCCTGGTTTAAAGTAAAACTTTCTGGTTCAACTTAACTACAAGGTAAGAGTGATATATAGTATGCATGAGTAACTATAGTACTGTATATGTACTTTAGATAATGTTAACCCTATCATCACAGGGAACATATCATCAATATCCCAATAATAGGATCTCAAACTAAGTCTCTGCCCCTAGTTCCCCATCAAACACTACTATGTATAACACATTTGATTTTACAAAATCAATCCCAATTAAACAGCTTGAAATGCAACATACAAAGAAAATGTTCCTCTTCGTGTGAGGTACTGTACACGGGAGAGGGAAGCATAAATCAAAGAGCAGGAACGTCATGTAATGCTGAGTACAGTGAGGAGCTGTTGTCTTACTGTGTCTTTTGTGAAGTCCCTGCACACCCAGGAGGATCACGTGCCCCCATTTCCCCTCTGGCACACAAACAGGTTCAAAGAGCTCTCCCACTTACCTAGAACAAGGAAAAGGTAGAACAACATAAATGATGCTGCACTGAAACAGTGAATATTTTTGGTTAAAAAAAATCTGATCTGAGCTTGTCACGCAATAGGTACACCGGAGGCGATTCATGAATTTATACTGTGAAACTCTAGGAACTGTAAATGTTGTCACTGTACTACATAAGGATTAAAACCTTAAAGCAAGGATTTAATCTGAATTCAGTAGTTTGGTTGTAAATGGTAAAGTACATCAGAATGCTATGTACAGTTTATATTAAAGTTGAATACACAAGAAAATTGCATGGTACAAATAGTACTTATGTGTACTTAAAAGGTAATTGAGCAACAAGTAGATATTAGAAGGAAAGGTATGAAAGAAAGTATTTCTCCAAAAAGATACATTTACTTGCATACACATTTCGTAAAGATAGATATTCAACCACTTACAAAACAGTGTGATATTGAGGCAATGAATTCAACTTTAACCTTAATTTCAAGGCAATGAATACATGTTCACTGTGGTTCTCAACAGCTGTTTGGCAAGCATGTTGACAAAAGACAGAAAGAAATATGATATTGCCAACCCCTTCAAAATCTCAACCTTTCAACCTAAAATCAGTCAACCCAATATAAAGTCAGCCCTATACACAGTACAGCAGTAGCACCATTGAAGGTGTAACCTTTACACAGATAAAGTAGGAGAGAAAAGGTATCAGTCATTTACAAAAAGCTGAGTGACCCCATGTGAATTTATAGTCCCCAATTTAGCGTCGCATGTAAGCAGAAGTGGAGGCCGTAAACCTTTTCACAAATTGATTCAGGCACCAATGTTATTATTGTAATTAAGATTAGATGTGCTTGTATTGAACAGCTTTATCTCAAGAATAATGTGAAAAGCCCAGAATGTAATCCATTAAAAGCAGTACGTTTCTGTGGAATTTGGCCTCAAGCAGTTCTTACAGAGGTTAACGTCCAAAAGTGTTCAACACACAATTAACACACATGCACACACTTCTAGTTTAAATACACTAACAAAGGTTTGCAGAACACGTGCTGTTCCAAACTCAACCCCAAATCTGAATCAAATCTATTACTGTAAGAGGGAGATGTGCCAGACAGATGGAGATGAAAAACGCCAAACATCCACAATATAACAGAAAGGGAAGCATAGAATAATTGTCTCTTTGAAACCCAAACATGTTCAGATATAAACAAGGATCTAGCCTAAACCCATTGACCAAGCTCTCCCCCAAAAGTGGAGTCCTTAGAGGGCTATAGAGAATTTGAGTATGAGAGTGCCTCTACACTGTATGTGAGCGACATAATCTACTTATTTTTACAAGAGGATCTGGAGCGCCCCTATCCATTTCAAGCCATTCCATTATTCAAACCCAGTATCGAATCTTAGTCAATCTTAGGCAGAAATCAACCCTTTCCAGAAGGCATCTTTATTTTGGACCTTCATTTGGATTTCAAATGACTTTGGCTGGCAGGTATCCTGGGCATTTTCTCTCATTCCCCCTCCATTTTCATCTATGCATCGTCAGAAAGAGGGTTGACGTACTGACTGCTAAATAGGAACAGACACAGGCGACAGTGACCTAGGATGTCTGAAACACCTCTGAAGCCTGAACGAATGTAAAACAGCAACAACACACACAGGCTGATCCGCTGCCAAAACGCCAGCTCCTCAAAGTTTGTGCTGATTAATATATTTGTTTTGCGGCGCCGTCTTCCTCTTGATGCTCAAGCTCCTGTTGTTTTTTAAAGCTTGTCAATGAAATGCATTAAAGCTCGACTCTCAACTCAAAGCATGGGGAGTCAAATGTAAATAAGCTCACCGGGAACAAATTAAGTGGAGTGACTATATCCCAACTGCATTCTTTTTACAACACAACTACAGATCCTTTTCTCCTGACAGGAATATATTACTAAGCCTATGTAAATTAAACGCAAATCGAGTGGCAGAGCAAACCTTTCTATTTGAAATGTTCTCTTTGTGTTTTGCACTTTAAAACCTCTACAGGATCAGTGTCCCTATACCGGGACGGTGTAGCTAACATGCGCTAATGTGATTAGCATTGACAGTTGTAATTAACAGCAAACTGTCCAGGACATAGACATGTCTTATATAGGCAGAAAGCTTAAATTATTGTTAATCTAACTGCACTGTCCAATTTACAGTAGCTATTAGTGGGAAAAATACCATGCTATTGTTTGAGGCGAGTGCACAACAACAACCCTTTTATCACTGCAACTGGTTTGATACATTCACCTCTGAAGGTAAATAATGTAATTACATTCAGTAATCTTGGTTTGATTTGTCATCATGAGGGTCCCAGAGATAACATTTAGCGTAGTTTTGATTGATAAAATCCATTTTTATATTCAAATGTAGGAACTGGGTTCTACAGTTTGAAACCCTGCTGTCTCTGGCTCCACACCCACTCTGCCCAGCCGTCTAGATGTGTGAAAGTTAGTGTTATGAATTTTATGAATAATGACTAAATGATGTATACATTTAACTAGAACTACAACTAATTAAATTCGACCCTGTTTTTCTGTATTGATAAATAATGTTAGTTCATAAGAAAGAGGTTATGTAGCATGTACATGGGAAGAGAGGAAGGTATGTGTGTGCCTAAAGAAAACAAAGTGGATCATTAAACTATGTTTGAACCGACCCGGCTATAACTCTGGGGAGATAAGATAAGACATGGAGAGCTGGAACTGTCAGCTGTGTGGTAATAAACTTTGGTGAGACTCCAGGAGAAGAAGAGAGAATCCAAAGTTTAGTGTGTATGTATGTGCGTAGGTTAAGAGGTATTAAAGGAAAGTTTTTGTATATACACATGAGAGTTCTCTAAATAAACATTCCTGACAATTGTAGCTGGTCCTCCGCCTGATTAATTTCAACCAGTTTCTTACAAATTCTTTGTTTCAGGCTGAGTAATTAATTCAACTGGGTATTATGAACAACTGAGAACAAAATTCTTGTAACAGTTAGTGTATAAGCTAATGATCCATCATGTATGACATTCCTGGGAGTGTGTACACTTACATTTTGTATTACCATATAATTTTTGTATGTTCTCTATAGTTATGTACTACAAAATATATCAATTGACCAATTCGGCACATTTGGGCAGACTTGATACAAAATATTGTCCAGTATTGCCATGCTTCACTGGATCAAACTTTGCACACACACATCTAGTGGCCAAATTCTAAATTGCACCTAAACTGCAATAATACATTATTGCCTTTCTCTTGCATTTCAAAGATGGAACAATTTTTTTTTTTAAATAAACACTTTTTTTGTTTGTATTATCTTTTACCGGATCTAATGTGTTATATTATCCTACATTAATTTCACAATTACACAAACTTCAATGTATTTCCTTTCAAATTGTATCAAGAATATGCATATCCCTGCTTCAGGTCCTGAGATATAGGCAGTTAGATGTGGGTATGTCAGTTTAGGCGAAAACTTTTAAAAAATTGGTAAGATCCGTAAGAGGATATTATTAATATTCCATCAGGATCTGTGATTTTCTATGACACCACAACAATGCCAACCTGGAAGCAATGCATTTGGCGGCTTATTATCCACCTACCACACCAGGAAAGAGTTCCACAGCAATTTAAAGTTAGATAACAAAAAATAGCATAAATATACCCTAACAAAACCCGAGTCGTCTGTTATGTATCTCATGGAACATGCTACCAATTTTAATGTCCGATTAAAAAATATTTAAATTTAGAAGTGAGAGAGTGATGTAGCATTATGTCATATTCAGTGCACGCTAGAGAGCAAACAGACCTTTCAAAGAAGTTGTTAAGAATGTGTCAATGGAAATATGGGCGGCAGGTAGTTTAGGGGTTAAGACCGTTGGGACAGTAACCAAAAGGTCGACAATGTGAAATCTGTTCACTTAACCCTAATTGTCTCTGTAAGTCGCTCTGGTCTGGATAAGAGCATTTTCTAAATGACTGAAATCAAAAATATAGAGAATAACATCATATGGACTCTGGGCCATGCCTAAGCTAGCCAACTACAGTGCATTCGGAAAGTATTCAGACCTCTTGACTTTTTTCACATTTTGTTACGTTACGTTATTCTAAAATGTATTAAATTGTTTTCTTTCTTCATCATTCTATACACAATACCCAATAAACACAAAGCAAAAACAGGTTTAGAAATTTTAGCAAATATGTGTATACAGTGGGGGGAACAAGTATTTGATAACCTGCAAAATCGGCAGTGTTTTCTACTTACAAAGCATGTAGAGGTCTGTAATTTTTATCATAGGTACACTTCAACTGTGAGAGACGGAATCTAAAACAAAAATCCAGAAAATCACATTGTATGATTTTTAAGTAATTAATTTGCATTTAATTGCATGACATAAGTATTTAATAAATCAGAAAAGCAGAACTTAATATTTGGTACAGAAACCTTTGTTTGCAATTACAGAGATCATACATTTCCTGTAGTTATTGACCAGGTTTGCACACACTGCAGCAGGGATGTTGGCCCACTCCTCCATACAGACCTTCTCCAGATCAGACCAGAGGACTTTTCTCCAAAAAGTACGATCTTTGTCCCCATGTGCAGTTGCAAACCGTAGTCTGGCTTTTTTATAGCGGTTTTGGAGCAGTGGCTTCTTCCTTGCTGAGCGGCCATTCAGGTTATGTCGATATAGGACTCGTTTTACTGTGGATATAGATACCTTTGTACCTGTTTCCTCCAGCATCTTTACAAGGTCCTTTGCTGTTGTTCTGGGATTGATTTGCACTTTTCGCACCAAAGTACGTTCATCTCTCGGAGACTGAGCGGTATGACGGCTGCGTGGTCCCATGGTGTTTATACTTGTGTACTATTATTTGTACAGATGAACGTGGTACCTTCAGGCGTTTGGAAATTGCTCCCAAGGATGAATCAGACTTGTAGAGGTCTACCATTTTTTTCTGAGGTCTTGGCTGATTTCTTTTGTTTTTCCCATGATGTCAAGCAAAGAGGCACTGAGTTTGAAGGTAGGCCTTGAAATACATCCACAGATACACCTCTAATTGACTCAAATGACATCAATTAGCCTATCAGAAGCTTCCAAAGCCATGACATAATTTTCTGGAATTTTCCAAGCTGTTTAAAGGCACAGTCAAATTAGTGTATGTAAACTTTAGACACACTGAAATTGTGATACAGTGAAGTATAAGTGAAATAATTTGTCTGTAAACAATTGTTGGAAAAATTACTTGTGTCATGCACAAAGTAGATGTCCTAAACGACTTTCCAAAACTATAGTTTGTTAACAAGAAATTTGTGGTGGTTGAAAAACGAGTTTTAATGACTCCAACTTAAGTGTATGTAAACTTCCGACTTCAACTGCATTTTCAGGTCTCTCCAGAGATGTTCTATCGGGTTCAAGTCCGGGCTCTAACTGGGCTCTGGCTGGGCCACTCAAGACAATAAGATTTGTCCCAAAGCCACTTCTGCGTTTGACTTGGGTGTGTGCTTAGGATCGTTGTCCTGTTGGAAGGTTCTGAGCACTCTGGAGCAGGTTTTCATCAAGGATCTGTCTCTACTTTGCTCCGTTCATCTTTCCCTCGATATTGAATAGTCACCCAGTCCCTGCTGCTGAAAAACATCCCCACAGCATGATGCTGCTTCCACCACTATGCTTCTTCATAGGAATGGTGCCAGGTTTCCTCCAGACATGAGGCTTGGCATTCAGGCCAAAGAGTTCAATCTTCTTCAGACCAGAGAATCCTTTTGGCAAACTCCAAGCGGGTGTATATGTGCCTTTTCCTAAAGAGTTGCTTCCGTCTGGCCACTCTACCATAAAGGCCTGATTGGTGGAGTGCTGCAGAGATGGGAGAACCTTCTGGAAGGTTCTCCCATCTCCACAAAGGAATTCTGGAGCTCTGTCAGTGACAAATTTGCAAACATTTCAAAAAACCTGTTTTTGCTTTGTCATTATGGGGTATTTTGTGTAGATGGATGAGAAAAACATTTTTGAATACATTTTAGAATAAGGCTGTAACGTAACAAAAAAAAATCAAGGGGTCTGAATACTTTTTGAATACACTTTATGTCAACAAGTTTAAAGGTATCCAATCACAATAAGGCATTAACCTCTAAATATCTTTTTGGAGACAGGATTACTTCAAGAAGTGACTGATTCAATGTAATCGATTTAGCATTATGGTCTCTACTCCTGCAGTACAGCCTGCATTGTTTATCTAATTATACAGTACCTTACATATTGAGATTAATGTATTGATTGGGTAGAGTCAAGGTGGGTAGAGTCAAGGTGGCTAAGTCAATGTGTACATCCATGCAGTGAGCCTATTCATTGACATATTTTAATACTAAAAATACAGTTTATCACTGACGGTGATGCAGAGCTATTTAAATGGAAATTCTCTGCTGAGGAGAGAGTACTTACAAAAGAAAATGTCCCATCCATTTGACAAACGGAAATTAGAGGACAGCTCTTCGAAACAATGACATTCAAGTACTGTGAAATTACGAGACAGGCAGTTAGGTTTATTTGGCAGACAGATCTCAGATGTTCACTTCACAGCATCTGCTCTAACTGTTTTTACGTTTCTAGTTAACCATTGGTGTAAATTAAGGCAAGCTGACTGATATGATTAATAGGTCATAGGGAAATGAGTCTGCAGATGCAGGAAGCAATTTACAAAAGTGCAGCAGCTTAGTGATTCCTTGTCTTTGGGAGGCTAGGACAGAGGAAGGAAACATTTGTTTAGCGAGCCCAAAGCGCTATTCATTTTCATTCAGGTTAATGAACACTATATACCAGCGATGAGACTATATAGTGGGTGTCTGTAAAAGGCCAAGGGGACTGACCAGAGGAAATAGAAATACTCCCATGGGATGGAAGACATGAAACAACATACATGGCATTGCATACACCTTTACTGATCAAATTTGTTCAAATGAGAAATATGACTCATTATACATTTATTTCAGATGCACAGTATTCATCTCTTAAATTCTAGAACAGTTCAAGCTATGCATGCTCTCCCCTCTTTTCTGCTTCATTCAGAAGTTTGAAGTGTTACTTTTTATTGGTGCAACTTTTGATAACTGCCATACTGGAACACGCTGGAACCACAAGTAACAGAGGCATTATCATGCAACACTTATTAATAAATGCAATATTAAAAGAACGAAAGCATGGCCATTCCATTGCTAGGAGTAAGAATAAGGACATAGACAGAAACCTATAAACACTTGAGATGTACGTGTACTGTAAGGTTGAGCTACAATGTGTAAAAATGAGTCCCCAAGGTCTTCCAAAGAATGATGTATGATGACCACATCTAGTGGAGGCAGTAGATTTAACACCAGACAGTCTACAGATGTTTCTTTAACGTATCAGTTCGTTGCTGTTACAGAAAATTATAGTCAAAATCAAATGATCATTTCTAGCAAGATCGGTTGATTAAAGGTCAACTTGGGCTAAATAATCCATCTGATTACTAAAATCCCAATCGTTTAAGGGATAGTGTGAGATTCTGGCAATTCAATTCCTCAGAGTCAGATGAACCATGGATACCATTTTTATGTCTCTGCGTGCAGTATGAAGGAAGTTAGAGGTATGCTAGCGGTACCTGTAGACTTCCAGTCATTGCGCTAATGCTAGTTAGCATTGGCTCATGAAATTACCTCTATCGTTGTTCATATTGCACACTGTCAAAGAGAATAGTTGGAGTGAACTCCCTAAAGGAAAATGTGCTCTTCGGTTCACTCCTAAGGTTTTTAACACTTCAAGTTCAAGTAATGTTTTGAGTTTCGAAGGTTTCTTCTTCCACTCTGTCTTCAGAGGTCTGGTCTTATGTAGCAACATTTTTAATTGTGTTTTTTTACATTGGATAAAAGTAGAGCCTCAGAGCTAGAAAATGATATATCATACACTACAGATGAGGAACAATGAGAAAGTAATTCTGCTTTGAAAGTTGATAAACTTATATCTTAAGAGGGTGTGAACGATGCTGAATGGTTGTAGACAAAGAAGGGCTAGCTCTCAAGTAGGTGTACCAAAACATTCAAAGGCCATTTTCTCAAAAGTGGGGTTACAAGTATAAATGCAGAATTACTTTCCCATTGCTCCTCAACTGCAGTGTATGATATGCCATTTTCTAGCTCCGAGTCTCTACTTTTATCCAATGTAAAAAACACAATTTCTAATTTATGCTACATAGGACCAAATCTAGGTGGTGGCGCACATATTTTATTATAGGCCTGCATAGAGGGGGTTGAGGCCTTTTTCTTATGCTCCGAGTCAAGGGGATTCTGAAATGTGCTGGAAAATAAAGCTGCACAATGAAAGAAAATAAATCGTTTTTAATGAGACAGGCATGCGATTTAAACACATCTAGTATAATTCAAATTAATTTATTTTCCGTACCTCGGAATTCCGAGAGAGATTATTGTGTCTCCGATACTGAAGGTGGGGGAGGTGGATTTCTAATCTCTCTCTGTCACACTTCATTTAGCCTATTAATTAACAAATAATCGCTATAAAAAAAAGACTGGAAAGCAAATTAAGCCTTTAGGTTGGTTCATTTAGGGGGTTTTGCCTTTCATCTACAGCCCTCAGTCATGCGAAGGAAGAAAACGTCTCAACTGCTGAACAAAAATATAAACGCAACATGCATCAATTTCAAAGATTTTACGCAGTTACACATATAAGGAAA
The DNA here is from genome assembly GCF_029448725.1 of Salvelinus fontinalis. NCBI lineage: Eukaryota > Metazoa > Chordata > Actinopteri > Salmoniformes > Salmonidae > Salvelinus > Salvelinus fontinalis. The sequence continues at coordinate 41,699,714 of NC_074697.1, read as the reverse complement.
TCAGTCAATTGAAATAAATAAATAAGGCCTGGGAATATAGATATGAATTTGTTGGTCACAGATACCTTAAAAAAAGGTAGGGGTGAGGATCAGAAAACCAGTCAGTATCTGGTGTGACCACCATTTGCCTCACACAGTGAGACACATCTCCTTCACATAGTTGATCAGGCTGTTGATCGTGGAATGTTGTTCCTACTAATTATCATTGGCTGTGAGAAGTTGCTGGATATTGGCGTGAACTGGAACACGCTGTCATACACATCGATACAGAGCATCCTAAATGGTTGAACTGTCTGGTGAGTATGCAGGCCATAGAAGAACTGGGACATTTTCAGCTTCCAGGAATTGCGTACAGATCCTTGCGGCAAAGGGCTGTGCATTATCATGTTGAAACATGACATGATGGCGGCAGATAAATGGCACGACAAATGGGCCTGAGGATCTCATCCAGGTATTTTCTGTGCATTCAAATTGGCATCTATAACATACATTTACATTTAAGTCATTTAGCAGACGCTCTTATCCAGAGCGACTTACAAATTGGTGCATTCACCTAATGACATCCAGTGGAACAGCCACTTTACAATAGTGCATCTAAATCTTTTAAGGGGGGGGGGGGGGGGGGTTTTAAGGGGGGGGGGGGGGGGCTTTATCCTAGGTATTCCTTGAAGAGGTGGGGTTTCAGGTGTCTCCGGAAGGAGACCATACCCATACCATAACCCCACTGCCACCTTGGGTCACTCTGTTCACAACGTTGACATCTACAAACCGCTAGCTTACATGACGCCATACACGCTGTCTGCCATCTGGTCGGTAAGGTTGAAACCAGGATTCATCCGTGAAGAGCACACTTCTCCAGCGTGCCAGTGGCCATCGAAGGTGAGCATTTGCCCACTGATGGCGGTTACAACACCGAACTGCAGTCAGGTCAAGACCCTGATGAGGACGACGAGCATGCAGATGAGCTTCCCTGAGATGGTTTCTGACAGTTTGTGCAGCAATTCTTCGGTTGTGCATACTCACATTTTCATCAGCTGTCCGGGTTGTCATGGTTCCACCTGTCACCAGAGGGCGGCAGAGACCGTCCCAGAGACATTAACAAAACTCAGGTGTGTCCAATTTACTCATTATGATTTCCCTGTTAAAAGATGTGTGTTTTCTGTTGTAGTAGCAGCAGTGTAAAAACAAATAGTCCTGAGCTACAGTAGCCCTGGCAGCAGCAGGGAAGAGAGACCGCTCCATCTCCATTCCTTTTTCATCATCAGACATTTCTATTTTCTATTCCAGGAGGGCCTCCTTAGCGCGTCGGGCCAGGGACCGGTGACAAAGCTGGGAATCAATGGACAGGGGCTTCCTTTCTCTCTGTAAATGCCAGATCATCACGACTGAACCAGAGAGGCTGTTGTGTATTGAGTGGGCACTATTTACAGTCAGACTGAAAAAAATATGAAATGTGGAGATGGAGAATACAGAAGGCTCTTACGAGGCTGTGGGACAATTATTCAAAGGCTTGTCAAAACGACTAACCGCTACATGCAACAAATGTGTTTACTCATATGCCGTATGAGTTGCATTGTGGTCTATTACTGATTACCCTGGGAAATCCAAGTTATTGCACCCCTGCATTTCTCCCTGTTCTTTGTTTTCCAAACCATTGATCCCCACTGTGAAATATATCCAAAGACACAGCCAATTCCACTGCAAGGTAAGATACCATTAGGGTTTTTGTAGTTTGAAACCTTGACTGTTTTGAACACAGACTCATCTCTGGTGGCTCTAATTATTTATGCATGCTCGTTATTTTGTTTACATATGGATGGGCTCCCGAGTGGCGCAGCGGTCTAAGGCACTGAATCTCAGTGCTAGAGGCATCCTTACAGTTCCTGGTTCGATTCCAGGCTGTTTCACATCCGGCCGTGATTGGGAGTCCCATAGGGTGGCGCAAAATTGGCCCAGCGTCGTCTGGGTTTGGCCGGGGTAGGCCGTTATTGTAAATAAGAATTTGTTCTTAACTGACTTGCCTAGTTAAAAAATGATATATATTTTGTTTTAATGCACTTGGATAAACTCCTGAGGCTCAAAAGGTAAGCCAATCTACTGATTCAAGCCACATGACTTGTTTGGTTCGATCTACGTTATTACTAATGGATAAGGTCATTTATCTAAGTCCATGTAAAATCCATTTATTTATTTAACCTTTATTTAACTAGGCAAGTCAGAACAAATTCAAATAAAATTAATTTGTGTTCGTCACATTAGTTCATCTGGCAGGCTCATGTTACTGGGCAGCTCTTGGCTGTGCTTTCCATTGTAGTCTGTAATAGTTTGCAAGCCTTGCCACATCCAACAAGCGTCAGAGCCGGTGTAGTACGATTCGATCTTAGTCCTGTATTGATGCTTTGCTCTACCCTTTTGCTCAGTGCGGATATAACCTGTAATCCATGGCTTCTGGTTGGGGTATGTACGTACAATCATTGTGGTGTGACGACCCTCCCACTCTGTCTGCCGTATTCTTTCTCTTTGCTCTTGTTTTCCTTATTAGGGTCTCGGCGGGCGGAGCTGGGAGGGTTGTTAGCGACATGGGACACACCTGGGTCCAGGATAAATACACCTTTTCCCCATTCATTGAGGAGACTCTCCATGCAGACATAGTTATAGTTTTTGGGTGTAGCATTTTTGTGGCCGTTTGTTTGCTTTGGCACCTTTCAACACCCCTCATTATCACATTTATGCATGCAAACACTCACATACACTACTGATTACTGACTACACACGCCATTGTTAATTGTATTTAGTTTACTTCAGTTAATAAATATACACTGCTCAAAAAAATAAAGGGAACACTTAAACAACACAATGTAACTCCAAGTCAATCACACTTCTGTGAAATCAAACTGTACACTTAGGAAGCAACACTGATTGACAATACATTTCACATGCTGTTGTGCAAATGGAATAGACAAAAGGTGGAAATTATAGGCAATTAGCAAGACACCCCCCAAAAAAGGAGTGATTCTGCAGGTGGTGACCACAGACCACTTCTCAGTTCCTATGCTTCCTGGCTGATGTTTTGGTCACTTTTGAATGCTGGCGGTGCTCTCACTCTAGTGGTAGCATGAGATGGAGTCTACAACCCACACAAGTGGCTCAGGTAGTGCAGTTCATCCAGGATGGCACATCAATGCGAGCTGTGGCAAAAAGGTTTGCTGTGTCTGTCAGCGTAGTGTCCAGAGCATGGAGGCGCTACCAGGAGACAGGCCAGTACATCAGGAGACGTGGAGGAGGCCGTAGGAGGGCAACAACACAGCAGCAGGACCGCTACCTCCGCCTTTGTGCAAGGAGGTGCACTGCCAGCGCCCTGCAAAATGACCTCCAGCAGGCCACAAATGTGCATGTGTCTGCTCAAACGGTCAGAAACAGACTCCATGAGGGTGGTATGAGGGCCCGACGTCCACAAGTGGGGGTTGTGCTTACAGCCCAACACCGTGCAGGACGTTTGGCATTTGCCAGAGAACACCAAGATTGGCAAATTCGCCACTGGCGCCCTGTGCTCTTCACAGATGAAAGCAGGTTCACACTGAGCACATGAGCACATGTGACAGACGTGACAGAGTCTGGAGACGCCGTGGAGAACGTTCTGCTGGCTGCAACATCCTCCAGCATGGCCGGTTTGGCGATGGGTCAGTCATGGTGTGGGGTGGCATTTCTTTGTGGGGCCGCACAGCCCTCCATGTGCTCGCCAGAGGTAGCCTGACTGCCATTAGGCACCGAGATGAGATCCTCAGACCCCTTGTGAGACCATATGCTGACACATGCACATTTGTGGCCTGCTGGAGGTCATTTTGCAGGTCTCTGGCAGTGCACCTCCTTGCACTAAGGCGGAGGTACCGGTCCTGCTGCTGGGTTGTTGCCCTCCTACGGCCTCCTCCACGTCTCCTGATGTACTGGCCTGTCTCCTGGTAGCGCCTGCATGCTCTGGACACTACGCTGACAGACACAGCAAACCTTTTTGCCACAGTTCGCATTGATGTGCCATCCTGGATGAACTGCACTACCTGAGCCACTTGTGTGGGTTGTAGACTCCGTCTCATGCTACCACTAGAGTGAGAGCACCACCAGCATTCAAAAGTGACCAAAACATCAGCCAGGAAGCATAGGAACTGAGAAGTGGTCTGTGGTCACCACCTGCAGAATCACTCCTGTTTTGGGGGGTGTCTTGCTAGTTGCCTATAATTTCCACCTTTTGTCTATTCCATTTGCACAACAGCATGTGAAATGTATTGTCAATCAGTGTTGCTTCCTAAGTGTACAGTTTGATTTCACAGAAGTGTGATTGACTTGGAGTTACATTGTGTTGTTTAAGTGTTCCCTTTATTTTTTTGAGCAGTGTATTTAGTTATTCCTTATCTCCACGTTGTCTTATTTTTTTGCTATGGACTTTGAGCCGGTTTGTGACAGTGGGGGTGATGTCATCGATGCACATATTGATGAAGCCAGTGACTAATCTGGTGTACTCCTCAATGGCATCGGAAGAATCCCGGAACATATTCCAGTCTGTGCTACCAAAACAGTCCTGTAGCTTAGCATCTGCTTCATCTGACCATTTTTTTATTAACCGAGTCACTGGTGCTTCCTGCTTTCATTTTTGCTTGTATGAAGGAATCAGGAGAATATAATTATCATCAGATTTGCCAAATGGAGGGCGAGGGAGAGCTTTGTATGCGTCTCTGTGTGTGGAGTGAAGGTGGTCTAGAGTTTTTTTTCTCCTCTGGTTGCACATTTAACTTGCTGGTGGAAATTTGCATTAAAGTCTCCGGCCACTAGGAGCGCCGCCTCTGGATTAGTGTTTTCCTGTTTGCTTATGGTGGTATACAGCTCATTGTGTGCGGTCTTAGTGCCAGCATCAGTCTGTGGTGGTATGTGGACAGCTATGAAATATACAGATGAAAGCTCTATAGGGAGATAGTGTGGTCTACAGGTTATCATGAGATACTCTACTTCAGGTGAGAAAAACCTTGACACTTCCTTAGATATTGTGCTCCAGCTGTTTACAAATATACATAGACCGCCACCCCTTGTTTTACTTGAGGCTGCTTTTCTATCCTGCCGATAGTGTTAAACCCACCAGTTGTATGTTATTCATGTCGTCGTTCAGCCACAACTCAGTGAAACATAAGATATTACAGTTTTTAATGTCCCGTTGGACAGGAAAAGGAAAAAGTTTCTACCAGTTCTTGGTGAGTAATCGCTGTTCTGATGTCCAAAAGTAATTTTTGGCCATAAGAGATGGTAGCAGCAACATTATGTACAAAATAAGTTACAAACGACACAAAAAAACAAACCAAATAACACAGTTGTTTAGGAGCACGTGAAACGTCAGCCATCCTCTCCGGCGCCATTCTACCCACTGTACAGTGAATTCTTATCTACAGTGACGGCCTACCCCGGCCAAACCTTCCCCTAACCTGGATGACGCTGGGTCAATTGTGAGTCACCCTATGGGACTCCCAATCAAGGCCAGTTGTGATACAGCCTGGAATCGAACCAGGGTCTTTAGTGACGCCTCTAGCACTGAGATGAAGTGCCTTAGACCGCTGCACCACTCAGAAGGCCCTAGACATGCAGCCATTCTGCATGTTTGTCAACAAAGAACTCACGCTTAATAAACAATGAGAGAAGTGGAGCAACAGATAGTCAAAAACAACTCGACCGGAGGTTATATTGACCAAAGAAAGAAAAAGGACATGCATCTGGTAACTAACATTAGCAAACTGACTAAGTCTATGGTAACTCCTAGCATGCTAGTAGATACCATAGACTTCCAGTCATTGCGCTTATGCTAGTTACCATTGGCTTGCGAAACTACCTCTAACTTACTGGATGCAGAGACATAAAAATGGTATCCATGAGTTCATCTGACTTTTGGGAAATAGATAAAGGGCTTCATTGCCAAAATCCCAAAGTTGAATGAAAAAAATAGACCTGAATCACCTTAATCACCCTGAATCACCCTGGAGAATCACCCTACATACCCCTGGAGAGTTGTTGTAAAGCACGTGTCAAACTCATTCCATGGAGGGCCGAGTGTATGCAGGTTTTCGCTCCACCCTTGTACTTGATTGATGAATTAAGATCACTAAATATTAAGTAACTCCCCTCACCTGGTTGTCTAGTTTGACACCCCTGTTCTAAAGCATTTCTGGGTTTAAGCAAGGTCAAGTAATATCTTTAAGACTCTAATAGCTATTTAAGACTAATAGCTCTGAATAGACAGATTCATACTGACACAGATACTAGCCAGAATATCTAAACTCAGTGTATTAGGTACACCCATCTAGCACCGGGTCGGACTCCCCTTCGCCTCCAGAACAGCCTACATTTTTCGAGCTTGGATTCTACAAGGTGTGGCATTCAAATATTGCTCAATTGGTATCAAGGGACTAAACGTGTGCCAGGAAAACATTTCCCACACCATCACACCACCACTACCAGTGTGTACCGTTGACACCAAGCAGGATGGGGCCACGGACTCATGCTGCTTACGCCAAATTCTGACTGACATCAGCATGACGCAACATGACCAGGGATTCGTCGGACCTGGCAATGCTTTTCCACTCAATTGTCCAGTGTTGGTGATCGCATGCCCACTGGAGCCGCTTCTTCTTTTTAGCTGATAGGAATGGAACCCGGTGTGGTCATCTGCTCCGATAGGCCATCTGTGACATGGACCGACGAGTTATGTGTTCCGAGATGCCATTCTGCACACCGCTGTTGTACTGCACTGTTATTTGCCTGTTTGTGGCCCGCCTGATAGCTTATTCTTGCTGTTCTCCTTCGATCTCTCTCATCAATGAGCTGTTTTCTTCCACAGGACTGATGTTTTTTTTCTCTCTCTGTAAACCCTAGACACTGTTGTGCGCGAAAAGCCCAGGAGGCTGGACATTTCTGAGATACTGGATCGGTGCGCCTGGCACTGATATTCATATCACGCTGAAAGTCACCGGTCTGCCTGCTTTATATAGCAAGCCACGGCCACATGACTCACAGTCCATAGGAGCGAACCATTTTCGTGAACAGGGTGGTGTACCTAATAAACCTAGTAAATCTATAAGTTCATAGTGTCTGGTAGTTTTGATTAATAAAAAATTCATTACAATTATATTGTGTACAGAAATTGGATAGAGGGTTATACTGTAACTGTAGATTCCTCTAGCTCTGTTATCCAACCCACAGAACGAGTCATTAAATCAGATCTACCTTCACAAGGAGGTGGGAATAATTACTGTAAACAAAGGAAGAGCAGCATGGTTACCTCTTATTAATGCAGATGTTAAAACACACTCCCCTGCTTGCTTTCATTGACATAGATATTCTAGATTGTCTCTGCCAGCCCTCCTGAGGAATCTTCCTTGGTATTTGCTACTAATGCTCCAAGAATAAATAATCACTTCTCTGCAGTATATCAAGCATGCTTCAATGATGCACAACAAAAGATACAATGATTGCTTACCTCACTACAGTATGTCCTAACTATTTGTCTGGAAAAATTTGAAAAAGGAAAAGAGCGTCCGCTAAATGACTATAATGTCAACCGGAAAACAGTGTATAGGAATCTCATTAATGCAACACAGTACATGGTTCACTGGTGTTCTGGTTATGCTGGGTGGCAGTCAGAATCCCTCTTTATCTTCCTGACATTATTTGATTGTTGCCTACTTGAAAATGCAGTCCTAGTTAATAAGGTTAGGAGGTATGCTGCTCAGTCTGAGTCGACAGATATCATAAAGAATGGCAAAAACTCCCCAAATGCATCCCAGTAGAGAGTAGATTTGAAAGATGAAATCCTAAATGTATGATATGATTTATATAACCTGTCTGCCTGTGATCATGGTTTTCCTGACATTACTATCTACATTGACGCCCTCGGGGCATTGGGAGATTAATGACCACATTATTGGCATTCATTTTGACACTACTCTCTATAAACCATTTTGACATTTAGTGGCGCACAAGACCCTGTGAATCCCTACATTTCTAGACTGAGACATTTATCAGCAATAAAGATTAAAGGACAGACACCAAACATTTAGGAATAGGGTAATCTGGGGAAAGCTCTGCAATTGTTGTGACAAATACAACCGCCAGCTTGATAGGATTTCAAAAGGAATCACCACCTGCACTGGTAAATATGTTATTCTGTGTGTTTCCTGACTGACTGGGGTCATGGGACCAAAGATGACATGGCTTACATGGCTGCTCAACAAGAAATGATGCCCGCTCAGTCACCCATGCGATCCTGAGTTTGGCAGCAGACATGTTTGTATTTCCCTGTGAGTTGCTGAGCAAGACAGCGTTCGCCCAGGATGTGTTCATCAGGAAGTGTCTAGTTCATGATTTGGACAAAATGCAAGGGGACAGAGCCCTTACATAAAGCTCTGTGGCCCAGAACAGAGAACACCGTGAGAGCAGGAGAACTTAATAACTTTGTACATTTTTCTAGCGTAATAATTATTGATTACACACTCCCATAGCCAGGAGGGATGGCTAACAGGTTGACTTGTATTTCACAAGAGAAAATAACTAAAAGGCTCACACAAAAGGAAGCCGCCTCATCCAGAACCCGAGAACATGGAGCCAAACAAATCTGTTATGTTGATGTGATTCTGTAGCTGATGTCCCAACAGCGAAAGGCTTTTGCAGATGTGTTGACACCACTATCAGTTGGGCAATTAAAGACTAAATAATTACTGATTTATGCATGCCTGTTTGGGGACCCTATTAAAAGTGTTGGTGAATAAATAAGCAGCTTCACCAATTCTATGAAATGCAGGCTCATTGATTGCAGAGAGGAGAGATTGGTCATTTGATAACAGTCCTGGATGTTGTCCAACACACTAGCCTACAGCATTTTTTACATGCTCTATTAGAATTAGAAATTCTGTGTTTCCTGGGACCCAAGCTTATAAAAACATGCAACTATACGTAAATATCGGTACATATCATTCCCATTATGACTAAAACAAATGCAATATAGACAAACAAATAACAATTAAATGAAATACCCATATAAATATCAATGCATGTAAATGTTTCCCTATTAAAAAAAACCTCATACTGTATCTGTCTAGGTTGGAACTGCTGCAATAAATCATTTTCATTCTGAACTGGAATAAACTGATTGATCACATCACACAGATGTATAACAGAACACACACACAGGCTCAGGTTTTTAATAGTGCAACCCTAAGTAACAGTACAGATACAAAATGATGAGGCCTACTACATCTTTATGTAGAAATTATTGTTTAAAAAAAGTCTTGGTTGGAACTGTTGCTGTTCAAATGTTTTATTCTGAACTGGAAGAAACTAATCACATCACACAGATGTAGACCAGAAACACACACACACACACACACACACACACACACACACACACACACACACACACACACACACACACACACACACACACACACACACACACACACACACACACACACACACACACACACTCAATGAGAGGTGTGTGGCTGGTTGTAATTTTCAACAAGCAGGTCTATTCTGGGCTTAGTTTTTGACAGTGCAACATTGAGGTCATGCTCAGCATTGAGAATGTTTCTGTACTTGTTTTTTAAGTATGGCGGAGTTGAGAACCCCGATTCATTGGTATGTGATGCGAAACTGGATCAGAACATTACTGCTTTCTCAGCCAGGCAGGAGACCTCTTCCTGCTGTAGTTCTGCAACGCAGAACTGTGTGATTGTGTTTGCCTCGAAAAGCATCTTGCTGCCATTGCTTGCTTGCAGTGTCACTAAGGCCTCCATTTCTGGCAGACTTAGTCCTAGGTCTGATGATGACATTGCTTGAAAGGGATACCTCACCCATTGAAGTTGTTGAGATCCCTGTGGGTTAGGGAAGTACCGGTCAGACTTCTGCTGCAGGCTGGCCATGTGCTCAGCCATGTCCATCTTCACACGGGTGAATCTATCTGCTCCAGGTGAGCTGACAGAAGAGGGAACATGCCATATGCTCCAGCATTCAGCTGTCACTGCCACAATCCCAGGCATGCGGTGAATCCGCTGATGCCATCTTTAAGCTCTACAAGCTCCAAAATGGTTGATTCCTTGCCCTGGAGGCTTGTGTTCAGCTCATTGAGCTTTCAGAAAATGCCCGCCAGCCTAGCCAGCCACACTTTGTCACGGAAGAGGTTTGAAAGGTCGCCGTCCTTTCTCCAGATATTCCAGAACCTCCTCTCTCACTTCCCACAGTCTCTCCACGACCCTCCCCCTAGACAACCACCTAACCTCACAACGAAAAAGCAGGGGCTCATGGTCTGCTCCCAATACCCTACAGATTCACCAACTTTACGACTGGGTCGAAAACAGCCCCTAGGTTAGGTTGTAATGCTTTTCTGGCCAAAGAATCCCTGTGCAGTATACAATGTGTCAGCTTCACATTGGGCACCACTCTGCAGACATGAGCTATGAATCCAGAGTTGCACCCAGTCATGTTTCTTGCACCATCAGTGCAAATCCCAACACAATTTGCCCTGTCAAGTTGCAAGTCTTTCAAATGATTGTCAACCACCCTGAAAATGTCCTCTCCCCTTGTTGTTGCTTGTAAATGGTCACAGAAAATAAATTCCTCCTGGATATCATCATAAAATACATATCTTGTATATAGCATCAACTGTGGAATTCCAACCATCAACTGACTCCTACTGGACACCTACTCATTCAAGGGTTTTTCTTTATTCTGACTATTATTCTACATTGTAGAATAATAGTGAAGACATCAACACTATGAAATAACACATGGAACCATGTAGTAACCAAAATAAGTGTTAAACAAGTCTAAATATATTTGAGATTTGAGATTCTTCAAAATAGCCACCTTTTGCCTTGACAGCTTTGCACATTGATATACTGTAGCAGCCTTGTATGTAGAAGTTGTAGTATGTTGTGCGTACAAGGCAATTTTGTCAAGGACAATCTTGTTAATCTCATCGTATCCTATCTCAATACAGCATTACAGGTAGTAGTATTAGCAATATTGACAGAATAAATCCAGTGATTTCATTTTATAAAACACACCAGTGGAAAGTGTATTAGGATCATCAACATGCTTCAGTGATAGACTCAAAGCAGACCATGTGATGTATGAGCATAACTCTCATTTCCAAAGTGAAAGTCCACTGCCTGGTAATTTATGTACCTGCGAAATTAGACAACTCCAGTGCCAGGTTCTGAGTTAAATTTGCTATTGTATCTCTCTGTAGCTTATCTCAAATGATAGATGAATGCACGCCTTCAGGCTCGCAATCAAGTTGTCCCTCATTTGTCAAGGTTTTTCTCCTGTACTCTGTCTTTTGTAAGCCAACTTGTTGAAAGGAGAGTAGAAATGAGAAATCCTCCTGGTAATTAGTTAGCATAGAAATGGATCAAGATGAATGGGGAGAGAAAGCGTTTGTAGAGGACTCTTTTGGATGTGTGCCATTGAAATAATCGTTGAGCTTCTCCATGTATAGAACGAACGGCCCTTGCCAGTTGCCATACAAAGATTATCTGGAGACAAAAGAGATAAATGAACCCAGCGCTCTTTAACGATTTACTACATTTCATTTCACTTCCTCTTGTAATGAGATCATGCTGGGGAAAAACCTGAGTTTTTCCTCAATGGTTTTAGGATTACACAAATTAATTTCTTAAAGTGCACTCAGGGACATTTGTTTATAATCCACCAGCGACAAAAATATAATTGGATTATAAATGGTGGAATGTAATTTTTTTGTATATTTTTTGCTTATCTTACTAAACTATTGTTTTCAATGTTTGTGGGATGACATGAAGTTAATCTTCGCAACGGAGGAGAACTTGGTTTGAGACGTAACACAGTCCATAGACAACGGTGTCATGGTCACTCTCATCCTACAAGACGTACACTTGCACAACAAATCAATGAAATCTGTTCATCCTGATAGGGGTTGCCATCCACCCACTCTTTTATGCAAATCAACCTTTTCCAAAGGAACGTTAATGACAAAGTAATAGTAATGACAAAGTAATAGTAATGACAAAGTAATAGTAATGACAAAGTAATAGTAATGACAAAGTAATAGTAATGACAAAGTAATAGTAATGAAGAAGGGGCAGAAAGAAACAACAACACTAATCCTCAAATAGAAGACACTACCGTATTACAAAAATATATTTTATTAAAAAACTATACGAACATTGGGATCATCCTTGTTACAAAGTGCTCATTATCAGAGCTCAACAATAAAAACAACATATTTAAAAATGAAAGTTATTCTTATTGTTCTTTTGAAAACAAAAAAGATTAAAAAATACTGCTGTGGTGCTGCAAGATTAACAAACACACATTATAAAATGGGGGGTTAGAGCCCTGAATGCTGATTGGCAGACAGCCATGGTATATCAGACCGTATACCATGGGTATGACACAACATTTATTTTTACTGCTCTAATTTCATTGATAACCAGTGTATAATAAGGCACCTCTGGGGTTTGTGGTATATGGCCAATATACCACAACGTGATGCGTTGTGCCTAAGAACAGCCCTTAGCCGTGGTATATTGGCCATATACCCCCCCCTGCCTTATTGCTTAAGTATATATCATGGGAGGTACAGAAATGTCATTGCCAAAATCACAATGGGCAAAAAGTATATTGTTAATTATATCATTGCACTAGTCGGGGAGACAGTGCTCTGATTATTATGCCAGTGAGAGAGAGTTACAGAAGCTAATCAAGTCTCTAAGGTCTCATAATCTCCTTGGATGCCCTTACAGTTAATGCTAATCTAAAACAGTATATTCTAAACACCATACAAAAACACTGACTCCCCTATACTGCATGCCGATACCTAAATACCAAACGCACACAATTGAATAATGGATAAAAAGAAGATTAAGACTTCTTACTGGTAATTACTTATCAGTAATACTAGCAATAACATTACAACACAATGTGGAATCCATGAGGTACTATGCTATGGTATAGTATAGCCGATATACAGTTTGTACCTCACAAGTCTGTATTACCATGTGGGTGCATCAAATACATCTTATACACACTGCAATTAACTTCTGCTTATCTTGAGGTTATTCAAGCATATGGATATTCACAAAATATACTGTACCTAAATGAAATAATCATGGGTCAAAACGATGCCATGCTGAATCATCATCCTGTAGACCTGTAAGGATTTGTGGTCCATGCTAATTTTGTCATCAGGGGACATATTAAAGATAAAACAGTTGGAGCTTTGGAGTGAGGAGACGGACTAAAGCTGTACTTTAAATTAATTCACTATGCTAATTTAGGCCCTCTATTCCCAGAGACGAAGCCCCAATGTAGGTGTTCTGTGTCAGGCAGGCTTAATGGCTTTGTCATTGCAGCTCCAATCGGAACATTATTTCCAGCATCACAAACTTCTGTGAAGTGCATCACCTGACCAAAGAAGACAGAGCAGCCACACAAAGACACTATGTCAAACACCATTATCCTTGCCCAACAATGCGCAGGCCTGTTAGTGAGAGGAGGGACTTTGATTGTCTGTGTGTGGCATTCCTTTCTGAAGACATATCTCACTATCAAAACCCAGAACTACCTTCTGTTAGCCAGCTTGATGGGAATACATCATCCATATTAGGAAGTCTTAGCCAGTTTGATGGGTATACATCATCCATATTAGGAAGTCTTAGCCAGTTTGATGGGTATACAGCATCCCTATTAGGAAGTCTTAGCCAGTTTGATGGGTATACAGCATCCATATTAGGAAGTCTTAGCCAGTTTGATGGGTATACATCATCCATATTAGGAAGTCTTAGCCAGTTTGATGGGTATACAGCATCCATATTAAGAAGTCTTAGCCAGCTTGATGAGTATACAGCATCCATATTAGTAAGTCCCTTGCCATAGGGGTGGTCTTGGTCATGTGATCAAGAAGTGTGTTCCAGAAATACAGAAGGACAGAAGGACACATTAGAATTTCAGGACAGGACGTACCTCCCACCTCTCCATCCACCATCATGGATGATGATGTATGCACACACAAAAAAAAAGAGATACAATGCTTGCTGCAAGCCAACAAGCACTGTGTGAGATTTAACATTTCTATTGAATCCAAACAATGGGCCAAGTCCTAACTTGAGAAATCCATGTGTCATTAGAACTTTCCATAAATCGAGCGTTGATCTCGCATTAGGATTGTGTGCTGTGGTGGATTTCCATTTTTTTTCACCTCAGATAATGAGTGGTAATCTGTGGATTTAGATAGTGATAAAGTGGAGGTAAATTTAACAAGACAAGACCACCATCTGGATATCAACAATAGGGAACTGTGGCTACAAAATAAAAAAACTAAAGGGAGAATAGACCTACTGGAAGAGCAGAAACAGTGAAATCAGATCCTGCCCATGCAGAAATACTTTTCAGTACACCTCTGTCATTTTCACTCTCCAAACATTGAGAAGAGCCCCCCACCACATGCACTGCACTGGACGTTCTCCCTCAATTCCATGGAGAGATAGAGAGCTGTGAGTCAGGAGTCTGTAAAACGGACAGGTGAGTGGCAGGTCGTGGACTGACAGGTAATATGTGATTCTATGAAGCGTCCGGGAGTGCTGTGATGGAGTATCCATCATTGGTAGGAGGACTATTGATTGGAAGCACAGATTCAGTTCCAGGCAGTGCAGAGATGAAGCTACCCTGTATGGCAGTGATGGATAAGGTACTCTCCTATACCGGCCTCGCTCTCTCTGGATGTGTCTGAAATGGCTCCCTATTCCCTATGTAGTGCACAAATTTTGACCAGACTTCTACGGCCCCTGATGAAAAGTAGTGCACTATACAGTAAGGAATAGCGGGCCTTTTTAGACGCACCTTCTCTCTCCTCGCTGCTTCAGGGGCTTCTCCCTTCACATTCACCATCAGCAATCCCAAATACCAACTCCCACCTTCATTCCATTGGCCCAGAATGATCAATTACCAACTCTTCCTGTCATAGCCCCACCGAGTGGTTTTTCATCAAATGGCAATTATCATACCGAATATTAAACAATTCTAACTCAACAAAGCATGAGAATAATTCCCCTGCAATTTGAGTATTCCCAATCTGTTATTATAAAGATTCATAGAAATGGATATTTGCATGGTTGGTGTGTGAGAGAGCAGCATGAAACCAGTGCACCGTCATGAAAGTTCAGTGAACCTACCTAGATGAATCCTTATGTAACCTATTGAGAAGAAAAAACACTTTGCGTTATTCACTAAATTTCAGCTAATTGATATTCAGATGGAACTGGGTGGAATAGAGCGTTCCATAATTGTATTGGGTCTATAACAGCCCGAATACATCACTCTTAACTTCAGGAAGCAGCAAAGGCCCTCCCAAGTTTACTTAGAATACGACTGCCTTGGTAGAGGACTAGATGTGGGGTAACATTTCCACCCATTTCCTATTAAACTGGTCATTCTGGAAGCTTTCATTATGCACAGACTATTGGTCCTACCATACTACACTAGGAGGTTGGGTATCAGATATTATACATCTGGATGCCCTACTGTTTCTGCAGTGAACATCGTTGCCTTGCCTGACAGTCTGGAACTAGTCCTCATGTCAACAGTCTGTTGAGGGAATGTTAGCCTTATTATGAGACAAACTTCCATCAGGTATTGAGAGAATGGTTCATCCCACAAAGCAGGAATAAACTGGCACTAAAGCTATGAAAATAGCACCACTGCCTTTAGGAAAACTATTTCAAGTCGTACGTCATAGGGGAGTTCCTTAATTAGAACACATTACTTCAGGGACAATGCATTGTTTTTCATTACCAAGAAAACTAGTCCCGTCAACAATACACAACATATCCATCTACAAAAGGTTTCCCTCCCCCGACATATTCTTCTACTTCTGAAAGACAGTAAGCCGGCAGTATCTGCCAAAGATGAGAGTTGTATGTTGTTATAGTCAAAATGAGGGTGTTTGCTACAGCTCCCCTGCTGTAAGGACCTGTCAGAGAACACAGAAACACAAAGGCTGTCTGGCATCTCCCCTGCTGGTCCTGCTATCGTGACATTTCCACTCCTGAGCAGATGGTACAGAGCAAGGAAGTGAGGAGAAACAGAGGCCTTCAAAAAGTACCATCTGAAGAAAAGGAAAGTGAACACAAATTACAATATTGACCCCTCTGTCTTTCTGTATTCCTGAAATATGGTGCACTAATAATGATAACATTGACAATACTCTACAGGCTTTACCCTAATTGCACTTGGTCATTTTCAGGCAACTTTGCCAACAAGCATTTGTGACATGCCACTCCACACAACTATAAGCCTTAATGCTCAGTGGTCTGCTTTAGTGCCATTTATTACAGAGCACTAGTGCAGTCATAGTGCAGAGATATTGATCACAAAACCATTACTTGTCATTTCACATGAACAATTACATCTCAAAGGCTGATTGAAAGTGCTCTAAAAGCCAGATCAACAGATGCGGAAGAAAACGTTTTTTTAACACTAGTCCATCCTCCTGGAGGTGAATAAAGAATGAGTCAAATCAAACAAGACATATTTCTTCAGGTAAATATAGGAAACCTTTCTATGTCCTTAAATAGTAAGATCCAGTTCTAACCAGTCAGCCCTTCTCTCAGCACTGACTGTCCAACATGCCTCCAGATGCTCTATCCACACCTAATAATACTGAAGTCCGTCTAGATACCCAGGACTAGAGTAGAGCTGTTTGAAAGCCGAGAACACCAGATCCTCCTTCTGCTCGTAATTAGGAGAGTTGGACCTCCGTCTGAAAAAGAGGCCAAAGCTCGGCTCCAAACTGCACGGCTGCTGCCATAGAGACCGGTGCCCTATGAAGAAGAAAGTCCACTTCAGTATGCAACTATTTGATAAGGCAAGGGTGGAGGGGTTTTGACTGTAGTTCTGTTCCTGATCAACTTGGTGTTGGTCCTCATAGCCTAGATTCTATGTTCAATAGTATTGTAACAAATATAATAGAATACACAGTGGAATAAATCATATATTGAGGAGTGATGTCACAGGCTGGTTCCAAGAACTGATTATGGATACTGACAAGTCCTCTCTGTTAAGGGTCTTACAGAGGAATACGCTACATTAGGAAAGTCAATGGGTTGTTTGTTGACATAATGTCCTTCCTTACTACAGACACCTCTGGAGTGCAAATGCCAAGCTACAAACGACTGTTCATTTTGCTGTTCTGTTTTGCATATCTCTAGTCGGTAGGTCTTTGTCTCAGTACAGCACATGGCTAGAGAATGACAAGTCCCTTTGAAAGTGCATTTCATAATACTGTGTCTAAGCTACATCACTCCTCTTCAACTTAGCTTCAGGCCACTGAGGCCCATTTGATCTAAGAAATGTTGGCCCAAAAATATTTCCTGTAAAATATAACAGTTATTAGAAGGACGCGTTGACCCTCTCAATATAGAACACAGAGCACAGTTATTTTGAAATGTGTCATCTCAAACATTTCATGCCTAATATGTCTTCCAGACTGATCCTGTGGGTTTTCTGAGCAGAACCCATTAGGACGATCTCTGAGCTCTCTGTAGGCTTCATACAGGTTTTCAAAGAGAAAGCTATACAGACTCCCTGCCTGAAAGGGCCTACAATACTCTCACCACTGCTACTAATTGCTCTGTATAGCAAACTTAATGAAGTAAATGTCGTCCATTCTTCTAAACACAGTGTGTTCTCATCCACCACTGAAGTTATTGATACAGTAGGGCTGTATCTTTAAAACCTCAACAATGTGATTGCTTTGAGCACTCCTTTCTCAATAACGTTCTGTTCTTTCAAATACTGATCACATAGAAAATGTCATTGACATCAGGCGTGACCTCGTTGCAGGTATATTTTTGCCTAAATCAAACAATTTGAATCTTAGAAACCAGGCTGAGTACTTTGGCTCTAATTAATGTGTATTAGAAAGGACTCTATTTAGCATGCCCTGAGTGCACAAATGTAAGCAAACGCCTTCAATAATTCCTGCTTTAATTCAGATTATGCTGGCAACAATTATTTTCCACGAGGGAGGCAACAAATCCAATTTGGGCTTGAGTGGCTGTTTTTTTTAATAAATCACCCTTTTCCCATTCAACTGACTCTGACAGGAAAAAGGAAATAAGAGTTTAACAAAATGACAACGTGTCCTCTGGAAAGACAGCTATGAGACCGGGTATGTTGTCAGGAGGTCAACTCCTGGGAAGAAACATTCAGTGTCAAGGTGCGAGGGGCAGGGGCCGTCCACTGTGTGGTTTTGTGTGTGTGTATATGTGTGTGTGTGTGTGTGTGTGTATGTGTGTGTATGTGTGTGTGGTTTGATGTGTGTCAGGGGAGAAGAGGCACTCTGTGTTTGTCAGAAGTAGACGTGCCGGTTAAAGGAAGCTTGACCTCAACAGATAAGAGTCAGAAACTATGGACTGAAAATCACTTCAGAATGGGTACATAGCAGATCAGGTGAGATTTTTGTCCATATCACCAAGCTTTAGTACATAGACACAGGTTTAATTGAATTACTACTTGCTTGGATATAAAAGTTACTGCCTTATAGAAGCAACTGTGTCTGTTTTTTATGTCAGAAACAAATTAATGCTCTATTATGCTTTAAAATTAATTAGAAGTTAAAAACAACAAACTGACCTTGAGAGAACAGAAATGTGATTGGAATAGTGGGCTACTGTATTATTATGTGAGAATGTTAGGTGCATCATAAGAAATACAAAACATGAATACGTTTTTGTAGGGAACATTAAGGAAATGCATTTGAACAAAACAAGCAGGAGGTATAATCGCTGAATAGATTCTTCCATCATGTCTCTTTATGGTAGAGTACCTATCTTCGCCAGTCAGATGGCCATTTACCGTACCTCGACTGACTCCCACTATGAAGTTACATTTGCTTTAGTTGATGTGGTAAAAGGACAACCTAAACAACTAATGTGTTTTCCTGTGTTACCAGACAGTTAGATTTCCTTTTTTTCCTTTTTCCCTTTTTTTCCTTTTTCCCTTTTTTTGCTCACTAGATCCAGAGGATCATCTTAGTTTCTCAGGGCTTTTTTCAATGGACTATGGTTATACTGTATTGCAATCTGTCTTCCTCATCTAGTTTTTGTTTTTGTTTTATGATACTATTAAATGGTATTGTATTAAATCATTATACTGCAAATGTACTGCATGCCAAAATGCACTCTGGCCTTTTAAGAAAACAGTGCGACTCTTCATTCAATTTAGCATGTTCTTTAAACACGTAAAGGATTACTACGGACAAGGGTTTCTGAAACCTTGTTTGAAAGTAACAAAGCTGTAGTTTGAAATCAGTGGTGTAAAAATATCCCTGTCCCTAGCGTTACAATGATTGCACTTTATACCCCAAAGCTTCTGTTGCAAATCCCACTGTGGAGAGAAAGTGAAACATGTGAAATATGTTTTCTGCTCTACATACAAATGACCTCTAACGAGAGTATTGATTGGGAACGTCTACAAGATAAATGTTTTCACAAGGCACTTCTAATTGTTGAAAACAGTGCTTGATGTCTTCATTCACCACATTGGCAAATACTATCCAACAGGAATGATGCATTGCATATAAACTTAAATAGGGATTCCATGCATGTCAGTTACCTTACATTATGCTAACAAAAGGTTATGGACCCATGAAAACAAGCATAGTAATGAATGTGTTGCTTTAGACACACTAAAGTAAGGAATTAATGCTATTCTGGTGTTTTCAATTATAAAGAGACATATTTGGTCAATCTAAATCGTTCTGGTTAGAAAAGGGCACTGTAATGAGAGATTATTGTCACGATCGTCATAATAAGCGGACCAAGGCGCAGCGGGATATGAAGACATCTTCTTTTATTAAAGATGACAAAACACGAAACGAACACTTTTACAAATCAAAACAACAAACGATCGTGAAGCTATAGACGTAAGTGCACACACAAGCTACAAACGTACAACATAGACAATTACCCACATTAACCTAATGCCTATGGCTGCCTTAAATATGGCTCCCAATCAGAGACAATGAATGACAGCTGTCTCTGATTGAGAACCCTTCAGGCAACCCTAGACTTACCTAGATAACTACACTAGACACTGCCCCATACACATACAACACCCCTAGACACTACAAAAACACATACATTCCCCATGTCACATCCTGACCTAACTAAAATAATTTAAAAAACAAAGATAACTAAGGCCAGGGCGTGACAATTATATATCCTAAAAGAATACAAATAAGTAATGAACGCTAGGCTGGAGGGCCAAATGGCCACATGTTTCAGTGATTACTATAACCATGACAGTGCAGAGTCATCTAACTGCATTAAATACAGATTGAGCTTTCTCACGTTACGATTAATTTGGCAATCCTGAAATATACACACTAAATATAGGCTACACATTAGTACTAGTGATGCACCGATGTGACATTTTTGACCGATACCGATATCCAATATTTTCCTTGCCCCAAAAAACGATACTGATATGTAAGCATTCTAGTGAGTTAAATAGTTAACACACACACGGATGCAGCAGTCTAAGGCACTGTATCTCAGTGCAAGAGGTGTCACTAAAGTCCCTGGTTCGAATCCAGGCTGTATCACATCCGGCCGTGATTGGGAGTCCCATAGGGCGGCGCACAATTGGCCCAGCGTCGTCCGGGTTCGGCCGGGGTAGGCCGTCATTGTAAATAATAATGTTCTTAACGGACTTGCCTAGTTAAATAAAGGTTACACACCCACACACACTGACCACAAAGTTATTTTGTTGGCATTTACGTATGTCCCCATTACCAGTCAAACATAATCAAAACCTATTTCTTTCACTTACTTGCTGTGCTGTTTCGTTGTTCATTTGTTCAGTAATTTCATTCTCAACCAGGATTTCTATGGAACGCCGTTTGGGTCTTTGCGTGTCAAACAATATACTATTGAACACTATTTGACATGTCAAAAAAACACTATTTGACGTGTAAAATAAGCTTGTTGACCAATTAGGACCTGAATATGACTGCACACCACATAATAATTTAACGCGTTCATCAATTTTCTACGTAGTTATTACACATTGATTACACTATCACTCGTATTTCGATTCATCGATACGTAAGCTATGATGCTGGTAAAGTTGTCTCGCGCACGTACAGTGCTGGTCATAAAAAAAGGCTTGTTAGCTCATGGATGCAAACAACATTCTTCCCTCCCTGACCAAGGCCCTTCTCCCCCGAATGCTCAGTTTGGCTGGGGGGCCAGCTCTAGGAAGATTCTTAGTGGTTCTAAACTTCCACTTAAGAATAACGGAGACAACTGTGGTCTTGTGGACCTTCAACGCTGCGGAAATTGTTTGATACCCTTCCCCAGATCTGTGGGAAATCACAGATCACCTCGACAAAATCCTGTCTCGGAGCTATACGGACAATTCCTTGGAACTCATGGCTTGGTTTTTGCTCTGACATGCACTGTCAACTGTGGGACCTTATAGACAGGTGTGTGCCTTTCCAAATCATGTCCAATCAACTGAATACTTTCCGAATGAACTGTATATCTAATGGTAATGAGTAACAATAATTAGGACTTTATTATTAACACAAGCTGATCTTCCTTTTATCACAAATAACTCATTGAACCATTTAATGTAAGAATATTCATTTTTTGTTTAACCGTTCATGGCGCCTATTTAGAATGTTTCATTACGAGTTGAAGAGGGGAACGGAAAAGAAAGAGGGGCACCAATATTCAGTTATTAGTTATTTAACAATGATACCATTCAGGTCAGTCTGAGTGGCAAATCAGCCATATAATTTCCATTGGTTTTGTTATGTTTTATGCACTTGGTGAACATTATGGGTTCGGCTTTGTAGACTGTATTGAATCTCTTGACTGTGGGACGAAGCATAAATGACTGTTCAATGCAGAGCTGTCAGTGCATTATGTTATCCAAATAGGGAAATAAATTTACCTCACAATTCAATTGCACAATATCATTCAAAAGGCAAGACCCAAAATCTGCTCTCATCCAAACCATTGAGGCCAATATCAAATCAAAGCACTGTCTTGGGTGAATACAGACGGAATGCACGGTAATAATGATGCATCTTAGACACATTCCCATGTCCTAATCCCATGTTGCACTGCACAGCACACCATGTCCTTGATTTCTGTGACTGTGTTCCATCGCACGATGAGGCTGTGTGGAGGAGGATGGAGGAGAGGAGCCCTTTCGGCCTGTAGCTGTCACCTGTGAGCTACTGATAGATGTCTGTCACTCTGTTCATCACACAGATCTGGGCCCAGGTGCTGGTGTTGGGGACAGGCCCAGTTGCCCCTTATCTCCCCGTTTCAAAGAAGCCTGCCTGTCACTGTGATGACATCACAGTCTCCACAGGGACTTCCTGGTCCTATTGCAGCTTCCTTGTAGAAACAACAAACTTTATCATTCCCCAAGTCCTGGCAATAGATGAAGAATCCTACACTCCATTACGCTCAACATTATTCATGTTATTTTATTATAGATTAAAAGAAGGAAATAAATGGAGAACCAGTGGATTGATGAATGTATTCTACTTGATGCATTCCCTACACCATCTAATTATTGTGCCTTCACAATAACATGGTTCTTTTGCATGAACTTTACTAGTCACAGTTTTTTTTCATATTGCAGGTCAAAACCGTATCAACAATATCAACACTAGCCATGCTTAACAACACCTATAGGGTTTAGACCAGCAGGCTAACACTGTTGTCTTGAGGTGCACCAAACACCCAGGTTTGATACCCAGTTGGTTACATTGGTGCCAGGACTCAAATGACACAGCTGATGTCCATCTTCTGCTGAGATTACCGTGTAGGAGGAGGTCAAAGGATTCACAGCCTTGACTTGTTGAGAAAGCTCAGGACTGACACCTGATTGTTTATAGGTCCAGAGAATACTGCAGGCCTATGTTTGAATTAATTTGTGATTTATATTTGATTAACTGAAGGACTGAAGAACTTAGAATTGTGTTCTGATGGCCACCTGCTGACAAGCAGAATTAGCCTTTCTCTGAGGGAGGCAAACACTTTCCACAAGAAAAGTGGGCCTACACCGAAAAGTTAATCTGTTGGTAAAGGAGACAGACATTCTGTGGCAGCACAAACATTCTCTCTGAGCCAATTAGTTTGAAAACCTCAAGTCTCCTCTGCTACACAAATGTACTGGCTGTAGAGCTAGGGAATGACAAGCAATCCGTTTGTGTGCCTGTCTCCAACCCAGCAAGGACATACCGTGAGGAAGAAAGGCATTTTTGGACACGCAACGTGTTCAGTGTCTCACATTCAGCTTAATCCCCCAACTCTCTTAATGCCAAGTTACCAGCATGCAATTATGTCCTTGCTCACCACTAGAACACAGCTAGTTGTGGGGCCAATATGGTTAGAAGACTGGCTCTGCTTTCCAGGGACTGGGCCACAGCCACTGCTGCTCATGACTTATCGTTACTCACAATGTGTTGTGGAGCTTATTGTGGTGGGAACACATCAATGTACAAATCAAATGTATAAATTCTGACCTCAATAGAGACTGTTGTCAGAGGGAGTAGGTGGTAAACAGTGGGGAGTGAAATATAAATGAAAAGAAATATTGGTGGATGTTGAAAGATCGTGTTTGCTACCTCGCCCTGAATTTGAACTCAGACAACAGGATTTTTTTTTACTATAATACTATAATGATGCATGTTATAAGAATTCAACAGCCGTTCCATGAATTTAACAGCATTAGTATAACAAATCTCAGTAACTGTACTCAAATAAACAGAAAGGCAGAGAACTTGCTATTTTCTGCTGATAAACATAACAATAAAAACAAACCCACACTTTAACAGTATGCATTTTCCTGCCAAGATTTATTCAGTGTTTAAATGACATGGACAATCAGGAATGTGTGCTTTTTAAACAGTACCCTTTTTTCTTGCCAGGATTTATTCATAGTATGCCTTCCTGACAGTCTATTTCATTTCAACATACAGTACTGTACAATGGCTTTAAACTCACACTGAGAGAATACATAGTCAGCAAAATAATTTGTTTTTGGTCATGTTGAGATTTGGGATTTTTTCAGGCATATGGTCACCTTCAGAGTGCACGGGAGATGTCACTAGAGATTGGCATCATGCTGTAGTGTCTCAGTGACCTAGAAAACAAAAGCTGCTGTAACAGCTGCCAAGAGGCCAAACAGAAAAGTTATCTTAAAAAGAGAAGTTGTGTCCCCAAGTTCTCATTCATAAAAGGCTCTTGTATTTCCCCTGGTACAATGAATGAAAAGCAATTCAGAGAAATTAAATACTATTATTATTTGAATTTGTTGTGTGCCCAGTCATTTATTAGCAGCTAATTTGATACATTTGAAATCAACATAACTCATAACCAAATCATTCTATCCTCAGCAAAAGGCCATCGGAAGCTAATTAAAAAGAGTGGATCAAATTTAGTAATTTGAAATATAAACAACCAGCTACAAACACCTGCAGGTAGGTTATAATGCTGGGAAAGTATACCCACTGCTTAAAGTTTAATGAGAAAGGTAATTATCATTATGCACCTTTAAAAACATCAGTATGTATGCTGGATACAGTACTAAAAGTAAAACAGGCATATGTCAGAGTATTCTGTCCCCCAATCAAAATTGTAAGAATGGAATCAGATTTGTCATTTCGAAACAAATATTAAACTATTCGTCAAAAAAATATAAAATAAATATTTTTTGTTGCCAAGTAGACATGATTGCTAACATTAGCTAGCTCTAGTCGGATAATTGCTTGTTCTCTATATGATAAATTCTTAAAATGGTGAGCCAACAACTTAGCATTATATGTTTCCAAAAATCAACATTATGACTGATCAAAACTTGTTCTTACTGTCTGGCTTTGTCTTTTCCCTCTGCAACAGAAACATTTTGCGCTTCTTGGCACTCTGGAATATTGATAGAGATGTGCTCCATGCAAAAACATTATGTGAACACGCAAATCAGCAAAAAGTGATTTGAATCAAAGTAAAACTAATAGAATCTGAATGTTTCTAGGTTTTGGGGTCATCCCTAATATACACTGCACATTAGTGGAGGCTCCTCAGAGGAAGGGGAGGATCATCCTCCTCAGTGAATTTTATCATAAAAATTAAAATTGTGAAACATTAAAAGAGCTATAATTTTTTACAAAACTATACAAAATATATTCACGTCACCGAATAATGGATTAAAATATGTTTTGCAATTAAGGTCTATAGTAGCCTCAACAGCACTCTGTATCGTAGCACCATGGTGTAGCCAGAGGACAGCTAGTTTCCGTCCTCCTCTGGGTACATTGACTTCAATACAAAACCTAGGAGGCTCATGGTTCTCATCCCATTCCATAGACTTACACAGTAATTATGACAACTTCCGGAGGACGTCCTCTAACCAGACACAAAGAGCTAAAAAGGCAAATGTGCCCGATAGCCTCAATAATATGTAGCAAAAATTTGAAATTGTATTTTTTACATTGGATAAAAGTAGAGACTCAGAGATAGAAAATGGTATTCATACACTACAGTTGAGGAACAACGGGAAAGTAATTCTGCTTCGAAAGTTAATAAACTTGTAACCCCACTTTTGAGAACAACCCTGGAATGTTTTGGAACACCTACTGGAGAGCTCTTATTTTTCTACACCCATTCAGCATCTTTCACACCCTCTTAACGCTTAGCCCCACCCATCTCTTTAAGGATTCACATGTGAGGCCATGTGGTAAACACATGCTACATCAAATAAAATTTAAGTTTATTTGTCACATGCACAGGATACAGAAGGTGTAAATGATACAGTGAAGTGGTTACTTGCAGAGTAGCAATATCAAAAACAGAAAGTCAAAATATCAAAAACATTATTAGATGACGCTTACCCGACACACGTCTCTAAATTGATGGGCCATGTGAAGGAAATGTTATAACCATTCCCCAGCCACATCTAGCTGAGTGAATGAGTCACTATCGACATGTACACATGCTCATGAAATACAATAGATTGCCTATAGTCTAGACATCAAATCAAATGTTATTTGTCACATACACATGTTTAGCAAATGTTATTGCGGGTGTAGCGAAATGCTTGTGTTTCTAGCTTCAACAGTGCAGTAATATCTAACAAGTAATATCTAACAATACACACAATCTAAAGGAATGGAGTTAAGAATACATAAATATATTTGGACAACATGTACACATGTTCATTAAATACAATAGATGGCCATAATCACCCCCACAGCTGGTTAATTTGATGGGTCATCTAATAATCCGGCCAAAGTCTAGTTTTTTGTTTATATGTGTAGCTAGCTAGGTAGCTAAACAATAAACCGGCATAATCCCAACTCATACTACTACCAATACAAACATTGTCATAGCTGTAATATGAATCTGCAGGTAGCTAAAGCTAACAAACTAGGTTCAATTTTAGCTAGCTAACATTAGGCTATAACTAGCAATGGAAATGTTTTCTGATTCGAATAACATTCTACACAGATCATACACGCAATGTTACCTAGCGAGCCAGCAAGCTAACGCTTGCTAGCTAACTAACAGTACAGTTTAGCTTGCAATAAAAACACATTTTCTGACAAAATTAGAAACTTATATCTAAAATGTAGCTAGACTCTTACCCATATACATGGATGAATGCTTCACAGCAGACTAGAACCTGTAGCTAGACTCTTACCAAAAACATGGATGAATGCTTCATAGCAGACTGGAACCATTTAACTCCATTTTGTTTATAGCTGCATCTTGTTTGGCCAGCGTTGTGTTAAGTCACTTTGGTTCACACTGACCGTGGTGTATGCAGAAAGTAGTTCATCACTTTTTCCAACTGATCTGTCGATAGCGCCTGCTAAATTCAGGGAATCAATGTTGTTGAGAAAAGTTACAAAACTTTTTGAGTTTTCGATGGCTAACGTTACATCTTTCAAAAATGGCGCTGTAGAAAGGACTGTCAACACAAACAGCTCACGTTATAGACAGAAGCATGCTACACGGCAGACCAATCCAAACCTGCCTCCTGGCATGTCCAGCCCATCCATTATCTCAGCCAATCATGGCTAGTGGGAAGGTTCCTGCCTTTTTCCGTGGCTAAACCAACTAGGCTAGTAATTTAAGAATTGTATTCATATTCATGGCTGGAATACAAGTTTGTTATTAAGGCACATGTTCCAGAAGGCATTTCTGCCCAAA
Organism: Salvelinus fontinalis; assembly: GCF_029448725.1. Taxonomy (NCBI): domain Eukaryota; kingdom Metazoa; phylum Chordata; class Actinopteri; order Salmoniformes; family Salmonidae; genus Salvelinus; species Salvelinus fontinalis. The sequence continues at coordinate 41,672,415 of NC_074697.1, read as the reverse complement.
AACACATTTTGATAAAAAAAATATTTACGTTCAAATGCCACTCCTGTGAAGTAGGGATGTGCGACATTCACCTAGTTTCCTGAAATAAGTCACAAATACATTTCTTCAAAAATGAAAGAGAAGCAAGAGAAAGAGAGAGCTAGCTATATTTCGTTGTATTTTTTCACTTACTTAGCTAGCTAGTTTAGCCAACTCAAACACCCGGCTAAAACAGAGAGGGATGCTATGTTAGCTAGCTGGCTATAGCTATCCAACACTGGAACTCTTCCAAGTGACGGTAAGCTTTTGGTTTTATGAATTTATTGCCACTGGGGCCCAAATGTATAACTGACAAACTGCTTGCTGACTGTACACTGCATTGCATGATTGTAGTGGGTTTACTAATGCGTTAGTTCATATTTTTGTGGTATTCACCCCCCCAATTTCGATCTTGTCTTCGATCTTAACCACCACTGGTGTACATCCTATCCACGTGTGTGAAATCTTTTTCCAAGCATCACATATTCCCTATATCCCCCAAGCTCCAATGACACAATGAATATGATAGTAATTTTCAAAAATATCAATGAGATTTAAAAACAATAGCCTTTCTTATCGAGACTACAACAAGCTCATTTTGAAATGTTTGCAATTCAAGCCAAGGCAAATCCCAGTATTGAGATGCTGTTGATGCTTGATAGTTATAAGTAATTTAAAAAGCAGCAATGTGATCTGAACATGACAATGGGCCAGTAAGTCGTCTTCTTCAAGTATACTACAGTACAAATAAGTTATTCTGATGGCAAAAAACAAACGGTTCGCCAAATCATCTCTCTAAATGCCTTGTGGGCAGCAGACACTGTAGGCTAAATATTCCGGAATTCGCCTTTGCTTCAAAAATACCAGGCATGTGTCAGCACTGTAGCTATGAGGCCACCCACACCTATTGTCACATCTAGCGTAAGCCTGTCTCTTTGTTTAGCTTGAAAGTAATGCTGTGTGCCATGCCTGGATAGGCGGAAAATGTCAGGCCACAACTTTCACTGAGCCATTATGAGCCATTAGGATGATTTGAAATGTGAAGCTTACTCACATCATTTATCTATTCCCTGCAGAGGAAGCTGAGAGAGAGAGGGAACAACAACTGAAAACTGTGTGAAACTGCAAAGAGGAAATCTATCACTGCCTCAAACCCTGGCAGTTATTGTCCCCCCAGGGTGCTTACTGAATATCAAACATAAATGCAGTTAAAGAGGAGGAGAGGGACTCAATTACATCAGCCTCCATGACAAACTAAAGAGATAGGAATCAATGGATGAGTTATCAGGTTTACCCCCCAAACCCCTCTCATTTCACTGCATTAGCTGCTTGCTGCACAGACCACGAGAAAAGGACTGGGCTGAACAATGAACCTACCCATACGCTGAGTGAAATATGGCCAGGGGTGACAGTCCAGAAAACATTTGTTGTTATATTTAGGTGGAATAAGAGGATTCAAAGGGGTATCTATGGCTTCAGGTAGTCATAAGATATTGTTAGAAATGAGAATGCTGATCAAAATGCCTTTGACAACAACAAGCGAGAGATATTATCTTCAGATGCAATTTACAGGGCGTCACCAAATTACCCAGCGACCAACCTTTCCCGCTTTACTACGGGATCCTGACAGATCAAAGCGATCACTGAGGAGGCTGCCAGGTGCTGTTGATGGAGAATGTCACTCGTGATTTACGAGATATATTTCACAGACAGAGAAAAAAAGAACTAACATGTAAACGAGCCTACTACTACAAACTGTGGTGTGTGCCTGCATGCGCATGTGTGTCATCAATTCCGGCTACCCGGATAAAGCACTAAATAAACTTCAGTTAGTGCTAAATACGGCTGCTAGAATCCTGACTAGAACCAAAAAGTTTGATCATATTACTCCAGTGCTAGCTTCCCTACACTGGCTTCCTGTTAAGGCAAGGGCTGATTTCAAGGTTTTACTGTTAACCTACAAAGCGTTACATGGGCTTGCTTCTACTTATCTTTCCGAGTTGGTCCTGCCGTGCATACCTACACGTACGCTACGGTCACAAGACGCAGGCCTCCTAATTGTCCCTAGAATTTCTAAGCAAACAGCTGGAGGCAGAGCTTCCTCCTATAGATCTCCATTTTTATGGAATGGTCTGCCTACCCATGTGAGAGACGCAGACTCGGTCTCAACCTTTAAGTCTTTACTGAAGACTTATCTCTTCAGTAGGTCATATGATTGAGTGTAGTCTGGCCCAGGAGTGTGAAGGTGAATGGAAAGGCTCTGGAGCAACGAACCGCCCTTGCTGTCTCTGCCTGGCCGTTTCCCCTCTCTCCACTGGGATCCTCTGCCTCTAACCCTGTTACAGGGGCTGAGTCACTGGCTTACTGGTGCTCTTTCATGCCGTCCCTAGGAGGGGTGCGTCACTTGAGTCACTGACGTGATCTTCCTGTCTGGGTTGCCCCCCCCTTGGTTTGTGCCGTGGCGGAGATCTTTGTGGGCTATACTCGGCCTTGTCTCAGGATTGTAAGTATCTCTCTAGTGGTGCGGGGGCTGTGCTTTGGCAAAGTGGGTGGGGTTATATCCTTCCTATTTGGCCCTGTCCGGGGGTATCATCGGATGGGGCCACAGTGTCTCCTGACCCCTCCTGTATCAGCCTCCAGTATTTATGCTGCAGTAGTTTATGTGTCGGGGGGCTAGGGTCAGTTTGTTATATCTGGACTACTTCTCCTGTCTTATCCGGTGTCCTGTGTGAATTTAAGTATGCTCTCTCTAATTCTCTCCTTCTCTCTTTCTTTCTCTCTCTCGGAGGACCTGAGCCCTAGGACCATACGTCAGGACTACCGGGCATGATGACTCCTTGCTGTCCCCAGTCCACCTGGCCTTGCTGCTGTTCCAGTTTCAACTGTTCTGCCTGCGGCTATGGAACCCTGACCTGTCCACCGGACGTGCTACCTGTCCCATACCTGCTGTTTTCAACTCTCTAGAGACCGCAGGAGCGGTAGAGATACTCTTAATGATCGGCTATGAAAAGCCAACTGACATTTACTCCTGAGGTGCTGACTTGCTACACCCTCGAAAACTACTGTGATTATTATTATTTGACCATGCTGGTCATTTATGAACATTTGAACATCTTGGCCATGTTCTGTTATAATCTCCACCCGGCACAGCCAGAAGAGGACTGGCCACCCCTCATAGCCTGGTTCCTCTCTAGGTTTCTTCCTAGGTTTGGCCTTTCTAGGGAGTTTTTCCTAGCCACCGTGCTTGCTGTTTGGGGTTTTAGGCTGGGTTTCTGAATAGCACTTCGAGATATTAGCTGATGTACGAAGGGCTATATAAATAAATTTGATTTGAATAAAGGGAAGTAGCCATGGTTGTCCTCACTATGAGATTACAGTGTCTCCATCTCTTCAGGATCAGTGACCATCAGGAGCCTGCCCTGTGTGGGCCGACCAGGCCCCATACTGCACCGCTGCAGCCCCCCTCATCTCTCCTTCACAGAGTCATTATGCGCCTTTATGGCGGATCGTAGGCGCAGGCAGCCAACCGCAACACATCTGAATACTGATGCAAATGAAACATTTGCCACAACTACTCATCATTTAGGTTGAGTTCCCCACTTTTAGTCAGGCCGGGCTCTACCATGCTAATTATTACCAACCCCCTTTAAATGGCTCTGTATCCCCCACGATGCTGTACCTGCCACGCATCCCATTAGTCCTGTGTACTAGAGATGTCAGTGATGCCTGGAAAAACACTACACGTCTATTGATCAGTTATGCATATATTTATAAATGTTTGCATAACTATGCATCAAGCGACTGCTGCCATTTACAGAACAGCAGCTGTTGCATACACTGGTTAAAGAACATATGCCTAGCATAGTACTCAATCTAAAAGCTTTTACTATACAAATGGATAAGTGAAAGGATTTTGAAAACATCAATGAAGTCTGGAGGAGTAGAAGAGAGTACCCTTTTTATAAGTTACTAAATACATTTTCCTTACATTTGCAGTAAATTGGATAGGTTTCAGCACCATGCTGACCTGGCAAGCCTTAATGGACTTTTCTAATCTTCATAAGGTGTCCATTTTAGGACTAACTACCTAAATGGACCCCATTAAATCAAATCAAACGTTGTCACATGCGCCGAATACAATAGGTGTAGACCTTAGCGTGAAATACTTACTTACAAGCTCTTAACAGTGCAGGTCAAGACAATAAAACAACAATAACGAGGCTATATACAGGGGGTACCGGTACCGAGTCAATGTGCGAGATACAGGTAAGTCAAGGTAATTTGGTAGGGGTGAAATGACAATGATAATAAACAGCGAGTAGCAGTAGTGTAAAAACAAATGGGGGGGGGGTCAATGTAAATAGTCCAGTGGCCATTTCATTAATTGTTCAGCAGTCTTATTGCTTGGGGCTAGAAGCCTGTTGGTCCCAGACTTGGTGCTCCGGTACAGCTTGCCGTGCGGTGGCAGAGAGAACAGTCAGACTTGGGTGACTGGAGTCTGACAATTTGTTGGGTTTTCCTCTGACACCGCCTAGTATATAGGTCCTGGATGGCAGGAAGCTTACCCCCAGTGATGTACTGGGCCGTACGCACTACCCTCTGTAGCGCCTTACGTCTGATGCAACCGGTCAGGATGCTCTCGATGGTGCAGCTGTAGAACTTTTTGAGGATCTGAGGACCAATGCCAAATCTTTTCAGTCTCCTGAGGGGGATAAGGTGTTGTCGTGCGCTCTTCATGACGGTCTGGTGTGTTTGGACCATGATAGTTCGTTGGCACCAAGGAACTTAAAACTCCAGACCCGCTCAACTGCAGCCCCATCGATGTTAATGGGGGCCTGTTCGGTCCGCCTTTTCCTACAGTCCACGATCAGCTCAATTGTCTTGATCACATTGAGGGAGAGGTTGTTTTCCTTGCACCACACTGCCAGGTCTCTGACTTCCTCCCTATTGGCTGTCTCATCGTTGTCGGTGATCAGGCCTACCACTGTTGTGTCATCGTCAAACTTAATGATGGTGTTGGAGTCGTGTTTGGCCACGCAGTCATGGGTGAACAGGGAGTACAGGACAGGAAGGGACTAAGCACACACTCCTGAGGGGCCCCAGTGTTCAATCAATCAAATGTATTCATAAAGCCCAACTTACATCAGCTGATGTCACAAAGTGCTGTACAGAATCCCAGCCTAAAACCCCAAACAGCAAGCAATGCAGGTGTAGAAGCACGGTGGCTAGAAAAACGTCCTTAGAAAGGCCGAAACCTAGAGAGGAGGATTGAGGATGTGTTGAGAATCAGCATGGCAGACATGTTGTTGCCTACCCTTACCAACTTGGGGCGGCCAGTCAGGAAGTCCAGGATCCAGTTGCAGAGGGAGGTGTTTAGTCCCAGGGTCCTTAGCTTAGTGATGAGCTTTATGGGCACTATGGTGTTGAACACTGAGCTGTAGTTCACATCATCTGGTTATACCATCAGACCAACAAATACAGTAAGAGGAATATGCCTCAGAGACACTAACAGCTGAAAACACAGGGGTCAAATCTTTACCGAAGAATCCACTAACAAAATAGTATATTTGTTCCCTGGTGGATTGAGGTGTGAAATCATCTTAAAACAGAATGGGCATGTTGAAAGGGCTTTATGAATTCATATACAAACACTGATAGTTGCTTCTGAGATTTATCCAACTTGGTGTAAAACATGAGAACACATCCATATATTATCTACCTCATTTTCACACTAACCTTTTCCTCTGGTCATGGAATTGAGTGTTCTGTTGAGGTTAGTCCTAGGACACATCACATTTCCTCTGTCTGTTTAGGCTTACAATACCAGTGAATATGAAAACAACTAACTCTTATGGGACATTATTTGGGTATATTCACTATCTACAGCACTGGAAAAATGTGGTGAGCAATCACTATCAGGTAAACTTAAGTGCATATACCCATGTCCAAGTTTTACCATCTAAATGGTGCCTCAGCCAAAGACATGTACACCACTCATGCATTTCCCTTTAACATACATTCCAGTGAGTCATTTTATTTCAACAATTGTATTTATTTTGGCATAAATCTCGGTTAACTATTAGTACAATTCTTGCAAAGTCGCTTCTCATTTACATGTGAATCTGTCCACGAGAGAAATTTACGACATGATTCTGCTTCCATACAGGGGAAGCAAAACAAACCAATATCTTTAATGCATTTTATTTGTATTTCCTCTGTGTAATTTGGACCATTTAGTAGCCTACATTTGACACGTTCATGTCTGTGCAATAGTTAAATACATACATACATGTTCATTATTTTACCATTTCTTATTTTAGATTAAAATCTTATACCCTTTTATTAAAAAGTTTGAATGAATTGTTCTCAGTTTAATAACGTAAATCAACATATTTTTGAGCAAAGAAAAATATAGAATATAATTAATTGACACAGGAATAATCTAATTTCAAATGTAGGAAATTGTTCTCAAAATACAATTGATGTAAGTTATTTAAAAGTAGAATGAAATATAGAAGAAAATTCGTTTATATTATTAACACTTCCTGAAATGCATTAACGGTTCACCATGGAACCAAAACCCTAGTAATTCATCCCTTTAAGGCAAAGGACCACACTTTAAGTTGGGAGAGTACCCATCATGACAACATAGGATGGGGACTAAAGCAATATTTGTTGTTTGACTTATGCTGTTGTTTTGAAGGCCAAAAGGTCAACAACATAACTGTTTCCTCTTATCATTTGGTTATGATGCTTTGCTCAAAATATCACATGTATCAAGAGATTCATATTGTACGTATTATCCAATTCTGCCTGGAGTCGCTCACGGAAAGGTCATTGGACAGGAAGTAAAGTTACTGGGGCCTATTAAAACGTTGGTTTAAAAATGCATTTGTTTTGTGATTGTGTGACTCAGTGTCTCTCAGTTTATGTATACCTTGAGCTGTTTAAATGTCTTCTGTGTTGTTCAGCCATGCATTATGCATTGCAATCTGTTGAAGGTCAAATTCCTTACGTCTCAAATATTTCAACATATTACGTGCAGAGGAAGCACGGGCGCGGCATGTGGGGACTAAATTTAAATGTACATAATAAATGTTGTAGGCGTTATGGACATTGAGCATAAAGTAAGAACCGAGCAAATGAATTTTGGCTCGAGAAACACCTGGAGCATATGCATGGTGCGCGGTATGGACCAGCTGCCAATATGCAAATGTATGTTAATCAACTGACAACTGACAAATTATGGACATTACCTTAAGTGTCACGATCGTCTTGAGGATAATGAGTGGACCAAGGCGCAGCGTGTGAAAAATACATCTCTTTTATTTGAGACAAGTGAAACACGAAATGAACACTTATAACAAAACGAAACAAAACAACAAACGACCGTGAAGCTACAAACGTAAGTGCAATACAAAAGCTACAAACTTTCTACATAGACAATTACCCACAAATCCCAATGCCTATGGCTGCCTTAAATATGGCTCTCAGAGACAATGAACCACAGCTGCCTCTAATTGAGAACCAATCTAGGCAGCCATAGACATACAAAACCCCTAGACAAGGTACTGACCCATTTAACCTACAAACCCCTAGATAATCCAAAAACACATACATTCCCCATGTCACACCCTGACCTAACTAAAATAATAAAGAAAACAAAGAATACTAAGGCCAGGGCGTGACATTAAGAGAGGTCTGATTACATCACTAGCCGGCTACCACACGGTTACTCAACCCTGCCCTTGTCACTTTAATAATGGTTACATACTGCTTTACTCATCTCATATGTATATACTGTATTCTATTCTACTGTATTTAGTCAATGCCACTCCGACATTGCTCATCCTAATATTTATATATTCCATTGTTTTACTTTTAGACTTGTGAATTGTTAGATATTACTGCACTATTGGAGCTAGGAACACAAGCATTTTGCTACACCCGCAATAACATCTGTTAAATATGTGTACAGTATGTGACCAATAACATTTTATTTGATGTTGCGACATTAACTTATGCAGACAAAAAACTGACTGAAGTCTAAAGTAAAGACCTACTTCGCTTCCCCATGCAGCAGAAAATCCCCGTCTATCTAAACTCAGACATTGTTTTCGTCTATTAGTAAGATGCAGTAGAGTTCCTAGTAGTGGGTAGGTGGCCTTATAACGGAGATGGTGATGATAAAGAGCTGTGCTTTCTGAACCTGGCACCAGCACACAGTCATGTTGCCTCTTGGCTATTCTCAAACAGCCCTCTGTACTAGGCCTTGTGGGAACATCTCCCCTCAGACTGTATGTTGTGGAAATTTCACTCTGGAATGTGTTTCTCTTAAACTCAGCCAACAAGCAGTCCCAGAAGGGTAATACTACAGCTTTAAACTCCAAAATAGGTGGCAACAAACGGCTGCCATTACAAATTAATGAGTGATTAATTTACCCCTAACAGGTAGATCTTTCACAGCAATACATACACCTGTAGCCTATAAATGTCGTATATACAATTTTTTTGTATTTTAGCCCCTTTTTCTCCCCAATATCCAATTACGATTGAGTCTCATTGCTGCAATTACCCAACGGGGAGGTCACATAAGCGTCCGCCGAAACATGACCCACCAAACCACGCCAGCTGCACCAATGTGTTGGAGGGAACACCATTCAACTGACGACCGGAAGTCAGCCTGCAGGCGCCAAGTAAAGCCCCTCCAGACAAACCCTCTCCTAACCCTGACGACGCTGGGCCAATTGTGCGCCACCCAATGGGACTCCCGGTCATGGCCGGGACACAGTCTGGGATTGAACCCGGGTCTGTAGTGATGCATCAAGCACTGTGATGCAGTACCTTAGATCGCTGCGCCACTCGGGTGGCATCTTTTCAATTTTTAATCTGAGGCTTTTATTTTATAGACGATAACATTGGAGTGACCTAAGCATGTATTCATATGACACAACAACCAACCGCACAGCGTTCACAAGGTTGAGCCCACACTTCAATCTCCACAAATGGATGAGTGAGATTTATTGTTATAGATGGAGGAGCGGGTTTAACGGTGGTACAATCGGTTGGTTTAATGTCAGCTTCGACTGGGAGAACAAATTTTCATGTCTGGATTATAAAAATGGCTACAATTCGCTCATGGTGCCATAAATCTATATAAGAGAAATGCTTTCCCAAGTTGCTATAATTTTTACTGAGGCAGGAGCTGTAGTCGAAAAACAGAGATGTTAAATTAACAGAAAAAATTATTATGTTATTCGACCTGAGCTTTCCCCGTTAGACATTAACAATGCTGTTGTGAGAGAAAGAATCAAGTACTGCAGACGATTTCAACCAGTTACAGTATGAATAATGCTTTATAAATAGGTGTTTGACAGTGATTGATAGACTAGACTGTATATGCACTTAGTTCCAGGCACACAGGTATTACTGTAATCCTGGTCAGCCTGTTGCTCAGGCCTTATGCTTTTCTGTGGTTCAGACTACACAGAGATCCAGGCTAGCCAACTCATCTCATCGTACCCACCCAACACATGGAATATTCACTTCCAGCAGCCCATTTAGAAAATCCTTTATTCAAAATGCATCCACAGTTGAACTGGGGGTTACACTAGAGAGCAGGCCGGGGAGGTTCCGAAAAGCTCCATAACATTTAGCTATTAGCAGCGAGAGGCAGAGGGGCTGGTGGGTATGACTGACTGATTGAAATGGCATTTAATGTGGCAGATGTGTGCTGTAGGGGGATTTCACCTCACACACAGCCACTGCATAACATATCTACAAACCTAATGTTGATCTAAAAACCTAATGTAAAGTAGATCTACAAACCTAATGTAGTGCATTAGGCCTCTGTTGCTCTGGAATATCATTTGTCAATGGATCAGCTACATATCTCGTCAATTGTCAGAAGTGAGTGGCATGAGGCATTACGTTACATTAGACCAATGGAGTGTATTAATGTTTGCCAATGGAAGCCAGGCTCTCCCAAAACATTGACCAAGAAAACAAGAAAAAAACAAAAAATGATTTATCTTTCCTTTAATTTCCTTTAATTCGCAAGAGGCGGAATGTATCTCATCGGAGAAAGCATCCGAGGGAACAAAACAGCGCCCCTCTGTCTCAGTATGTGTAGCATATCTATCTGATGCTGTCTGGTCAGAAATAATACCTGTAGCATTGAATGCAAGGGAAGCCAGCAAGCACTTGGCCTCCCCAAAAAATGATTTCCAATCAGCCTTGAGCTAAACTGATTGAACTCAGCTGTGAATGGTCCTGGCACACCAACAAAAAAAAAAGTGTCAAGGTATGCCAGTTTGGATTTGGCTTCAGACCAATCACATCACAAGCCAAACATCATTATTGTCAGGAAAAAAAACTTGAATTGTTGCATCTCGTTGTGTTGTTGCCCTCCGGTGGCTAACTAGGTATCTAAAATCATCCATTTGCTAAATTAGCCATGGATGGGAATAGAGATTTGGACTTGTGGTTTTACTTAATTCTCCGTCAATGGTCAAGTGATCATAATGGCAATTCTGATCCAACCATAAATCCATACATTGGGCCCCTGGCATTAGAGGATGGAAGTTCAACACGTAGCTAGACAACCTGGTCTCAGACTAGACGTAACATAGTAATCGTAAATCTGGGACACTCAAATTAGTATATGTTATGTTTAGTATGGATACTTAACCTCTCTGGGATAGATGGGACGCTTGCGTCCCAACAGGCATGTCAAAATGTAGAGCGCCAAATTCAAAAAAATTATATAAAATTAAACTTGATTAAATCACACATATAAGATATCAAATTAAAGCTACACTCATTGTGAATCCAGCCAACATGTCAGATTTCAAAAAGGCTTTTCGGCGAAAGCATAAGATGCTATTATCTGATGATAGCCCAATGTAAACAAGAGAGTGTAGCCTATTGCTAGCGCTACATGCTACATGCTAGCGCTACTCAAAACGCTAATATAAAATTTAAAACATGCATTACCTTTGACGAGATTCTTTTGTTGGCACTCCAATATGTCCCATAAACATCACAAATGGTCCTTTTGTTCGATTAATTCCATCCATATATATCCAAATTGTCCATTTATTTGGCGCCGTTGTACCAGGAAAAACAGCGTTCAATTTGAACAAAATCATGACACAATATCGAAAAAAAATTACCTCTAAACTTTGCCAAAACATTTCAAAGTACTTTTGTAATACAGCTTAAGGTATTTGTAAACGTTAATAATCGATCAAATTGAAGACAGGTCAATCTGTTTTCAATACAGGATATCAACAAACTCACGGAACATTTCATTTCTTGCCCAAATCTCAAACATAAACAAACGACGTCCCTCCACTTCCGGGTCAATATCTTTTTCACCTCACAAAGAAAAAACCTTAACCATTTTCCATACAATGGCGACATCCAGTGGAAGCAGTAGAAACTGTGCATTTACTGATTAGAATTCTGGTTTAACCTAAACAATCCATTGAACATAGAGGAACTTAACAATAAAAAAGTTAGTCCTCAGGGTTTTGACTGCTATATAAGTTCTGTTATACTTACAGATATGATTCAAACAGTTTTAGAAACTTCAGAGTGTTTTCTATCCAAATCTACTAATTATATGCATATCTTATATTCTGGGGATGAGTAGCACGAAGTTGAAATTGCGCACGCTATTTTTCCCTAAGTGAAAACTCTGCACCCTATCCTCAAGAAGTTAAAGCAAAAAGAAAGTAGGATGGTTGGGCGTATAACACGAATGCCTAGCAACCCAAAGGTTGCAAGTTCAAATCTCATCTTGGACAATTTTAGCTAATTAGCAACTTTTCTACTACTTAAAAGTTTTTAGCTCCTTTGCAACTACTTAGCATGTTATCTAACCTTCCCCCAAACCCTAACCTTAACCCTTCTAGCTAAACGTTCCCCTACCCCTAACCCCTTTAACCTAAGTCCAAAAGTAAACCCTAACCCCTAGCCTAGCTAACTTTAGCCAGCTAGCCAGAATTTGTAACATTTTATACATTTGCAAATTCGTACCTTTAGCAAATTCGTAACACATTTCACTTTTGCAAATTCTTAACATATAATACGAATAGTAATTTGTAAAATATCATGGGTGATATTTTGGGTGACATCCACAGGTTAATACATACAGTTGAAGTCGAAAGTTTACATACACTTAGGTTGGAGTCATTTAAACTTGTTTTTCAACCACTCCACAAATTTCTTGTTAATCTATAGTTTTGGCAAGTCGGTTAGGACATCTACTTTGTGCATGACACAAGTAATTTTCCAAACAATTGTTTACAGACAGATTATGTTACTTATAATTCACTGTATCACAATTCGAGTAGGTCAGAAGTTTACATGCACTAAATTGACTGTGCCTTTAAACAACTTGTATTTTTTTTTTTTATGATGTAATGGCTATAGAAGCTTCTGATAGGTTAATTGACATCATTTGAGTCAGTTGGAGGTGTACCTGTGGATGTATTTCAAGGGCTACCTTCAAACTCAGTGCCTCTTTGCTTGACATCATGGGAAAATCAAAATAAATCAGCCAAGACCTCAGAAAAGAAATTGTAGACCCCCACTATTCTGGTTCATCCTTGGGAGCAATTTCCAAACGCCTGAAGGTACCACGTTCTTCTGTACAAACAATAGTATGCAAGTATAAACACCATGGGACCTCGCAGCCGTTATACCGCTCAGGAAGGAAACGCGTTCTGTCTCCTAGAGATGAACGTACTTTGATGCGAAAAGTGCAAATCAATCCCAGAACAACAGCAAAGAACCTTGTGAAGATGCTGGAGGAAACAGGTAGAAAAGTATCTATATCCACAGTAAAAGTCCTATATCAACATAACCTGAAAGGCCGCTCAGCAAGGAAGAAGCCACTGCTCCAAAACCGCCATAAAAAAGCCATACTACGGTTTGCAACTGCACATAGGGGACAAAGATCGTACTTTTTGGAGAAATGTCCTCTGGTCTGTGAAACAAAACTGTATATAACTGTTTGGCCATAATGACCATTGTTATGTTTGGAGGAAAAAGGGAGAGGCTTGCAAGCAGAAGAACACCATCCCAACCGTGAAGTACGGTGGTGGCAGCGTCATGTTTGGGGGATGCTTTGCTGTAGGAAGGACTGGTGCACTTCACAAAAATATATGGCATCATGAGGAGGGAAAATTATGTGGATATATTGAAGCAACATCTCAAGACATCAATCAGGAAGTTAAAGCTTGGTCGCAAATGGATTTTCCAAATGGACAATGACAATGACCCCAAGCATACTTCTAAAGTTTTGGAAAATGGCTTAAGGACCACAAAAGTCAAGGTATTGGAGTAGCCATCTCAAAGCCCTTACCTCATTCTATAGAACATTTGTGGGCAGAACTGAAAAAGCGTGTGCGAGCAAGGAGGCCTACAAACCTGACTAAGTTACACCAGCTCTGTCAGGAGGAATAGGCCAAAATTCACCCAACTTATTATGGGAAGCTTGTGGAAGGCTACCCGAAACGTTTGACCCAAGTTAAACAATTTAAAGGCAATGCTACCAAATACAAATTTAGTGTATGTAAACTTCTGATCCACTGGGAATGTGATGAAAGAAATAAAAGCTGAAAGAAATCATTCTCTCGACTATTATTCTGACATTTCACATTCTTAAAATAAAGTGGTGGATTTCTTTACTCGGTTTAAATGTCAAGAATGGTGAAAAACTGAGTTTCAATGTATTTCGCTAAGGTGTATGTAAACTTCTGACTTTAACTGTGTGTGTATATATAGTCTGTGCACTATTGTTTGGAAGAAACATGATTTTGAAAACTGTCATCGAAATACCCAAACCTTTTCTTTGAACGCAAATAGGACAATTGAGACCTAAAAAGAATCTGCCATGATGGGGACAATCTCAAAACGCAGGGGTTGTGGGTTCGATTCCCATGGGGGACCAGTATGAAAAAAGTATTAAAATGTATGCACTCACTACTGTAAGTCGCTCTGGATAAGAGTTTATATGTATTTGGCTAAGGTGTATGTAAACTTCCGACTTCAACTGTACCATACGAAACGTAACATATCATACTAAATGAAGTGTCTCGGATTTAGTTACAGAGTAATACGAAATGCTTTGAGACCACGTTGATCTAGATGTAGTATGCAAATGTTAACTAGCTGGCCTAGCGCATCGTTGCCAATGAAAGTAAGTTAGGCTAGCAGCAAGCATTTTAGCCAGGTAGCCCAGGATAACAAAAACTAAAAGCGTGTACTATATGACAGAGTCATATACCATTTAGGCATTGGCATTTCTCTACAAGTAGGGTGAGTCAACATGTTTAGTCTACTTGCACTCACGCATGCGCACACACACAGAAATCAGTACCATGGACAGCCACATACTTAGCTTACGTTGATTGGACTAAATTGTTTTTGGTATTTTTTAGTTGTCACTGTATTAGACTAAGCATAGGTGATTAGATGATGCTGAAGTGTTGAATGGGCTGCTGGAATAGTGGAGGCAGCTCCTGTTTTTTCTGCGACTTGCAGTAACTCTCCATCGTTCTAAATCAATAGTTGTTTAGTAGTCCAAAAATGTCGGAAACATTACCTCACATGACCATAATGTAGGTCATGCAATATGTTTTGTGGACTTCACCAGACAGATTAGGTTTATTATACCGCAGTGTCTTCTTATTGTCTAGCCTTAGGCCTTTATACCATGGTGTCAAGGCATATGAACTAACAGATTATAGCAAAAAACAATGCAATTATCACAACACATAGGTTGTAATATGACTTTGTTTTCCTGGATTAGCATCCACAGTGAGTTTACCAAAGCACTGCTACTGCATAGACAGTCAGAGAATGACAACTCATAGCGGATTGGAAAAACAAATAAGATTTGCTTGCCGCACATGCACCAGTCTCACACTACCGAGATTGTGAGCTGTACATAATCCATATTAGGAACAATCATTCCTCCTTGACAGGTGAGGGGTGAGGGCTGAGGTATGGCGTACACCTGCTAGCCTATATTAGTAGAGCTAAAACCCTGACGATCGATCGACGCAGTCAGGAGTGTGGCCAGTCAGATGACCTTGGTTCATTGGTAGAGTGAGTGAGTTGGTGTGTAAGCAGGCAGTAGCACCACACTGTAGAAAGCATGACCACCCTTATAAACCTGGATGGACATGACTGTGGAACGTAGACAATGTCAACATTGACTACGTTTCATTGAGATGGTTTCACATGGTGTAAATGAAAGGAAAGGTGAGATGATCAGACATTGTCAAAGAGCCATTGTAAAACATGTCCATACACACAACTTGACTTTGGCACATGTACTTGTTCATTGTCAATATGGTGTAACTGAAAGGAAAGGTGACACATGCATTCCCAGAGGACCATTGTCCACACACAGAAACATGTTCTGCCATGAGGCTGGTGTGAATCACTAGGGCAAGGTTCCCCCATGTTTTCTGAGCAAAAATTAATTGTTGGACATACATTGTTGGACATACACTACCGTTCAAATGTTTGGGGGTCACTTAGAAATGTCCTTGTCTTTGAAAGAAAAACAGATTTTTTTATCCATTAAAATAACACAAAATTGATCAGAAAGACAGTGTAGACATTGTTAATGTTGTAATGTTGTACAACCTAATTGCCTCTTCACTGTTGACGTTGAGACTGGTGTTGATAAACTTGGATTAACTAACACAACATGCCATTGGAACACAGGAGTTGCTGTTAATGGGTCTCTGTACACCTATGTAGATGTACCATTAAAAATCAGCTGTTTCCAGCTACAATAGACATTTACAACATTAACAATGTCTACACTGTATTTCTGATCAATTTGATGTTATTTTAATGGACAAAAAAGTGCTTTCTTTCAAAAACAAGGACATTTCTAAGTGACCCCAAACATTTGAACGGTAGTGTACATTTGTTTACAAACATCAGGAAATCGTCTGTAAGTGATTTTAATTTGGGAAATCTATTTCCAAATATTTCCATGCATAATAGAGAGACACGTGATCATATACAAATGTAGAGTTTGAAATACAAGGTTTGAAAGTATTATGTTTTAGTCAAATATTATATCTGTTTGGGCTTCTTGCGGTCAATTTGCAATTATGTTCCAGCCTCCTGACCATCCGCTCATGAAAGAATTGCGCCGTGGCTGAATCTAGTTGATCCCTGCAGTAGGGCCTAGCTAGCTTCAAGACCATGGACAGCAGTCGCTAAGTTGGTGACTCATCTACCTGCCATAGAATAGACAGCCAGGCCCCCTGCGGCACACACACAGGTTAATCCATAGCTGCCTATCACAAGGGATTTCCTATTCTGAGGGGACATCTTTAGAGCACCACATGCAATCTAAATGAGAGGAGCAACTTTTTCACAAAGGAGACTTGTCACAAGGTTATAGTTTTTGTTTGGAAACAAGTAGCCTTGTTGACATCCTGCCCTGCTTTACAAGCATGTGTTTTTGATATTTTGTGGCAAAATGCATTAATGATAAATGTAAAAACTTGGGTGACAAATGCTTACCGCATTAATATGCAGGTAACTGCCAAATTAAAAAGGAAACACTTGAGTAAATGAAGGATACAAGGTATATTGAAAGCAGATGCTTCCACACAGGTGTGGTTCCTGAGTTAAGCAGTTAACATCCCATCATGCTTAGGATCATGTATAAAAATGCCCAGTTTCCCATTATTTTGGATACCATGACTAGAATTAAGAGATCTCAGTGACTTTGGAAGAGGGGACTCAAAGGAGCATAAGGGTTTAGAGGCTGTGTGTGTGTGTGTGTGTGTGTGTGTGTGTGTGTGTGTGTGTGTGTGTGTGTGTGTGTGTGTGTGTGTGTGTGTGTGTGTGTGTGTGTGTGTGTGTGTGTGTGTGTGTGTGTGTGTGTGTGTGTGTGACCAGATCTCAACCCAATTGAACACTTCTGGGAGATTCTGGAGCGACGCTTGATACAGTGTTTTCCAACACCAATAAAACACCAATGATGGAATTTCTCATGGAAGCCTCCAGTAGAGTTCCAGACACTTGTAGAATCTATGGCAAGGCACAATGAAGCTGTTAAGACACTTTATGTTGGGGGTTTCCATTATTTTGGCAGTTACATGTATATTAGTCAACCTGATTTGAGAGTATTTCAATGTAATTTAAAAAAAATGAAATGGGGGAAATTAAAAGTTTCCTGATGTTCTCAGTGGACTGCGAAGGATTAAATCCTAAAATGAAAAATCGAATGAAAGAACTAATGTGACATTGCCCAAAACAAATTATCTGGAAATATAGGCACAATCAGCTCCAATGGATATGCTACTTTTCTCAGGGGGGTGTTAACTGACTCAAAAGCTGTTCGCACAATTTCCCTGCTAAATCATTAACATGAGTTGTGTGGAATTCGTTACCGTCCTTCTGGAAACAAAGAAATGACTATCGTCATATCAACAGTATATTCCCTTAAGCAATTGGTTACATTTAACAGTGGTTCAAGATATCTTTTGTCAGGTTCATTGAGTATTGGCAACACCAGAAAACGACGATACATACAATTGAATTGTCATAAAAAATGAAATGACCATGGCTTTGTGCGGTTGACTAGAGTTCACAACAGCAAACACGAACTAGTGGTGTGGCCCTCACTGAATCTCTATTTTGAGAAAGATGCTGATTGTTAAGAACTTAACACAGTCACTCACCCTCAAAGGTGAGTACGAGGTGAATTGAAAATAGGCAACGTTACTGGAGTTGCCAAGTTGTTTTGGAGAAGCCTTCATTTCCCAGTTGATTTGTTTGTAAGTGTGTGTGGGTGTATATGTGGGGTGTGGGTGTGTGTGGGTGGTGGTGGTGGTATGAGGCACTGATAGATGGAATGCGGTGTGTGATCAGAAGGCTGCTGATCGCAGGCCCAGGTGGGACCCTAATTGCATTTGTAAATACCCAGCCAAGTAAATTCATAATTTATTCAAACGTAAGCCGTAGAACGAAGGCGCCCTAGTTTTGTGCATCTGCTTTGCCAATACGTAAATGAAAAAGCAATTTAAAATGACTTTAACCCAAAAACACATCAACAAACTATGAAGGACATCAGTAGCTTAACTAAGTCGCATGTTACACCCTCAAACACCACTCAGTAAAAGAGTCCTCACCCTTTTAATCAGTGCCATACTCCAGAAATCAGCGGGACATAGGAATGACACTGTGAAACGTAGCCAAACAACACACGTCAGAACCGATACCACTGGATCGGGAACATTAGTGAAGTCAAGTGACTCTCAGGCTTCATGCTGAGCTGAACATAAGAGTCCTTTAAATTATGCACTGAACAGTGATACCGTAAGATGGAAAAACTGTACATTTCCTTTCTGAGCTTTCAACTGAAATAATGAGATTCTAAATGGACGTGAATTAATTTATTCCAATTCAAGTCAAAACATTTCATTACCAAGCAAGTAACAAAAACACAGCTAAACAACCTCTTTGATAAATGGAAAAATATAGGCAAAGGAGCAATTTGTATTTGTTATGGATCCCCATTACATGCTGCCAAGGCAACAGCTAATGAGGATTCCTGGGGTCCAACAAAATTAAGGCAGTTATAACATTTTTTAAATATTACAATAACTTCAGAACAGATTTCACAACATATTAAGTGTGTGCCCTTAGGCCCCGACTCTAATACCACATACTGTATCTACACACTGGCTGGAATCCCGAGTGGCACAGCGGTCTGAGGCACCGCATCTCAGTGCTTGAGGCGTCACTACAGACACCCTGCTTCTGTGCCTATGTTTGTGTTGCTTCACAGTCCCTGCTGTTTCATAAAGTGCTTTTTAAATCAAATTTTACTGCTTGCATGAGTTACTTGATGCGGAATAGAGTTCCATGTAGTCATGGCTCTATGTAGTACTGTGCGCCTCCCATAGTCTGTTCTGGACTTTGGGACTGTGAAGAGACTTCTGGTGGCATGTCTTGTGGGGTATGCATGGGTGTCCGAGCTGTGTGCCAGTAGTTCAAACAGACAGCTCGGTACATTCAACATGTCAATACCTCTCACAAAAAGCCAGGAGCGATTGACATGCATGTTATTAATGTTAACTCTCAGTGTACGTACATCCAAAGGCCAGCCATGTTGCCTTGTTCTGAGCCAATTGCAATTTTCTTAAGTCCTTCTTTGTGGCACCTGACCACATGACTGAACAGTAGTCCAGGTGTTACAAAACTAGGGCCTGTAGGACCTGCCTTGTTGATAGTGCTGTTAAAAATGCAGAGCAGCGCTCTATTATGGAAAGACTTCTCCCCATCCTAGCTACTGTTGGAGTAATCCTTCCACTGCAGAGTAACCTCTCAATGTTGTTCGTGACACACTGGCTGAAGTCCAAACACGTTATTTTTACCCCCTCATCCCTCACACTAGCCACTTTCCTTCGGGAGAATCCCTGTCGAAACCGGATGCAGTTTGATTGCCATTTTAAGTTGAGGTCCAATTCACAAACGTTGCCCCCTCGGCCCTCGATTTAGCTTGAGGGAGCGAATGAAGAACTTCAATCACTTGTGGCGTAGAAATGAAACACAATTCAATGCAAACCGTAGTCACGTGTGAAATTCCAGTGACCGCAAAGTGTTAAATTATGACGCTAGCTTGCTAAAAAATACATACAATACCGTTCAAAGATTTGGGGTCACTTAGAAATGTCCTTGTTTTTAAAAGAAAATCTAATTTTTTGTCGATTAAAATAATATCAAATTGATCAGAAATACAGTGTAGACATTGTTAATGTTGTAAATGACTATTGTAGCTGGAAATGGCATATTTTTTATGGAATAGATTTTAGCATTGGCAAATTGGCTTAGTCTCGTAGTGAAAAGCCAATAAAACATAGCTAACTAAACAATTTTTTGGGGGGGGGGGATTCTGAAATGTATTGGAATAAATTACCAAACTTTAAAACTAGCTTGCCAGCTATGGGTAGCTAGCTACCTGACAGGAGTGCTATCTAGCTACGTTAGCTTGCTAGGTACATTAATAGCTTTAGGTTGGTTGTTTTTAAGCTCAACTTCAAGATTTCCACCAAGGACGATGCCTCTCTGATCATCGCTCTCCCATGCTTGGGCAGGGGAGATTTAAGGTACACTTGGATGTGATGATGTAAAGCGTCATTCAAGGACTGAGGGTTTAGGGCAGAGGACCGTCTACTTTGAGTTTGGACTGCAGCCACTATCTTTGTTATGAAAAAAATATATTATTTTTATTATTCACTATTATTACTGCCTGATTTTCTGCCATTGACGGTGCAAATTAAACCTTACATTTTCAGCTATCAGGTTAATTGACTCATCTTTCAAGAGACCATTCGTTGCCAACATGAAAACCTAGCTGACGCATACTGGCAATGACAACAAGCTGTTTTCTAGTCTGGAAATACAATCTTTTTCCATTAGCCTCTTGAGGATGAACCAAGGTTGGGTTCCACCACCACAGCAGAAAAGCTATGACTGACACACTAGAGGGCTGACCCAAATCGTACTTAGCTGACTTAGATATTTTCTTCTCGTATTATGGTTTCCAGCATGATTCCAGCAGGGATGATGGCAATGTAACCACTAGGCCAGCCCAGTACAGCTCAGCTCAGCTCGGTTTGACCATCGGTTTTGCAAACTGTCTGGAAAACATAATCTTTACAATCTAATACATTTCTTCAAATTCTGTATAACTGTATGAGTCACAGTAGCATGTCAATACTAGTTTACAAGCCTGGCATTAGGCCATGGCAGAAAGGTCATAGTGAGGTCACAGTAGCACTGTGTCACCACGGCTACATCCTCTAACCCTGCGGCTCTGTTTCTTCACAGACTCAGGTGCTACACCACGCCACGGTGTGATCAGACAGAGTCAGAAGACAGGCGGTGTGATGAAAGAGTGTTTGTGTTGTGTCTGCTGTTACGTAACATAACAACAGGTTCATCGTAAAGTAATTTGTCACGGTGTAGGATTTACAACCAAAAAATGTCATAGTGGCCGATTGATTCCCCTAGCACCGTGTAGTAGGGGATGGAGAGAGAGGAGGGAGAGAGGATCGATGGGGATAGTTCCACAGGCAGAAAGGCAATCAGGTCTGCCATGTCAGGAGTCCAGCCCTCCAGCACAGTACGGTTTGAGACGATCAGCACAGGTGTTAGTGGAGCAAACACACACACACACACACACACACACACACACACACACACACAGCAAGGCGAGAAGAATACTGTCACCTTGTGTGATACTCCTCCATGTTTAAGTGTGTGAGTTCCACAATCACACAAATTATTTCTGATGGTAGTACAGAGAAAAGCAGTTCCTTGCTCCAGTATTATTAAAGGTTCTTTCTGACCCTAATGTGACTGGTTTAATTTGAGCGGAAGAATGTACAGGCACACAGTGGTGACGTATAAACATTTGGGAGGTCTACACCTACTATTTTTAACTGCACAATCTGGGGCTAATTCTTGCCTACCGGATGGAAGATCCAGGCTAAAGACCCGCAAAGGGCATTGAACTGTTGCTACACTGGTGTCAGAAGTGGGATGGTACTTCCTTACATAGGAACAGAGTAAGGCTGGGCGCTCAGAAAAACATTTAGAAAAGTGGTTTAAGCTATACTGTAATGTTCCACTCTCATGATCTTCCATTACATGCAGCTCATATTTTTTATCTAACCAAGACAAAAGGCAATTATCTGAGTAAAATAATCAGGACCCCATACTGCTGTGCTAAATTACTCTGATTAAACAACAAATTAACTTGAAAAACCTAATCTTTTCATAGTGTAGTGGTAGGAAAGTATGAAGCGAGCACACAGTGCAAACTTATTTCACAGAGGAGCTGATACAGAGCTTAGTCAAGTTTAAAAGGTTGAGGCACGGACAATTAAACAAATATTGTGTGATATCATGATGCCTTACTGACAGAGAAAGCTACACCCAAGCCTGAATCCACAGGGCACATCAGGTCATCTCACTCCCACACATACAGATTCCTACAAAGCTCCCTTTATCCCCCAGCATCCTACGTTACACCAGTGATGGAAATTTAGCACTAACCATGACTTATGGCTAAACAGACCTTAGCTGGAAACAATATTAGTATAGTCATTATCAATGGTGTGAATGCCAGCATTACTACAGATATATGGGGAACAATGGCACACATTTCAATTTGTAGGACTGCCACAGAGTGATTGAACATCTTGATGTTTTAAATAACTGGCCAGACCAGGAAAAACTCTGGGCCCCAAGTATAAGCTACACCCAGTCAGGTCAAACATTCAGTAAGCTCCTGGTCCTATCAAGTCTTGGATAAAACTGAACTCCTGGCCCTATCTATTTGTGGGTAGTACTGTTGAATAAAAACACTTTTTTTTACATACTCTATAGTCATACAGTGCATTCGGAAAGTATTCAGACCTCTTCACTTATTTCACATTTAGTCCCAAGCTCTGTCAGGTTGGATGGGGAGCATCGCTGCACAGCTCTTTTCAGGTCTCTCCAGAGATGTTCAATCGGGTTGAAGTCCAGACTCTGGCTGGGCCACAAAAGGACATTCAGAGACTTGTCCCGAAGCCACTCCTCCGTTGTCTTGTCATTGTGCTTAGGGTCGTTGTCCTGTTGGAAGGTGAACCTTTGCCCCAGGCTGAGGTCCTGAGCACTCTGGAGCAGGTTTTCCAAAAGAATCTCTCTGTACTTTGCTCCGTTCAACTTTTCCTCGATTCTGACTGGTCTCCCAATCCCTGCCGCTAAAAAACATCCCCACAGCATGATGCTGCCACCACCATACTTCCAGACGTGATGCTTGGCATTCAGGCCAAAGAGTTCAATCTTGGTTTCATCAGACCAGAAAATCTTGTTTCTCATGGTCTGAGAGTCCTTTAGGTGCCGTTTGACAAACTCTAAGCGGGCGGTCATCTGCCTTTTACTGGGGAGTGGCTTTCGTCTGTCAACTCTACCCTAAAGGCCTGATTGGTGGAGTACTGCAGAGATTGTTGTCCTTCTGGAAGGTTCTGCCATCTCCACAGAGGAACTCTGGAGCTCTGTCAGAGTGACCATTGGGATCATCGTCACCTCCCTGACCAAGGCCCTTCTCCCCCAATTGCTCAGTTTGGCTGGGTGGCCAGCTCTAGGAAGTGTCTTGGTGGTTCCAAACTTCTTCCATTTAAGAATGATTAAGGCCACTGTGTTAATGGGGACCTTCAATGTTACAGACATTTGTTAGTACCCTTCCCCAGATCTGTGCCTCGACACAATCCTGTCTCGGAGCTCTATGGACAATTCCTTCGACCTCATGGCTTGGTTTTTGCTCTGACATGCACTGTCAACTGTGGGACCTTCTATAGACAGGTGTGTGCCTTTCCAAATCATCTCCAATCAATTGAATTTACCACAGGTGGAGTCCAATGAAGTTGTAGAAACATCTCAAGGATGATCAATGGAAACAGAATGCACCTGAGCTCAATTTCGAGTCTAATAGCAAAAGGTCTGAATACTTATGTAAATTAGGTATTTCTGTTTAGTTTTTTGCAAACATTTCTAAAAAATCAGTTTTTTCGCCTTGTCATTATGGGATATTGTGTGTAGAGTTATGAGGGGGGGAAACAATTTACCAAATTTTAGAATAAGGATGTGATGTAACAAAATATGGAGAATGTCAAGGGGTCTGAATACTTTCTGAATGCACTGTATAAGAGCTCTATTTTGATTTATCGAAATGAATTTGGGGGTTTCTCTGTGAACGCTGTTGTGTTTACAGGAACATACATTTTAAATTAAGGAAATGGTGTACTAAGTAAGCCTCCAGACAGGCTTAAAACAGTTGCCCTCCTCCGTGTTCAAATTTACTTTGATGCCTTTTTTTATAGTAATGGTGACAGTGGCTGCAATCCCACAGATTGTGTCTGACACACACACACTGTACATACTTAAAAATACTCACTCTTACTTACGAAGAGAAACGTACAGACGAACAACTGAAAGTATTTGCAGCTGAGGAAAGACTTTATTATACTACGTATACCTGTAGCAAATCATACTATCTTCTTATGTGGACTATACTATGTGTACTATATAGTGTTTTCTATGTCTCAAATAACTCCTAGTCTTGATGTAGCATGCCCACTTGATATGGCCTCCACATAATATCAGTTAATTGACAATAATTGAGAGCTCTGACACAGTATGCCATTGTGTGGCAGGCCCTTTCAGCCAGTTGATTGGTGCTATCGGATCTCCCTGTATTTCCTTTGTTTTCCCACGGAGGCAATTTAGCACCTCCTGAAATGCAATCAGCTGTTCCAGATTGAGCGCTAAGATAGCTAGCTAGCTGGGGATAGCTAATGAGGATCTGTATGCTGAGGCACATGCCCAGCCACACCTGCCACGTCTCAGCTGCTCCATCATGTTGATTTACCATACACCATTTCAACAGCAAAACGCTTCCATTCCCTAACATCTTCATTTCACCATGGGTATATTATTCAAATGATCTACTCTCCCGGAGACAAACACATTTAACAGGAGGGGCCCACGGTTCAACTTGACATTGTGCTTTTACATAATGCTATTGAGAACCAACGATTTCCTGTCAGCCAAGAAGAAGGGGATTAGGTAAATATGACATGAATATCTCCAAAGTATTGACATTGTAATAATTACCAGTCGTTATTCAAGCCATAGCGACAACATTGTCCTTCTCCGAAAACCGCAGTTCAGCAGTATTCAGTACTACTCTGTCACTATGTATTATCTACAGAGCAGGATGTGTTTGTCTTTGCAAGTTCTTCACCTCTGCTAGGTGCTGCATTTACTACAGAGGCATTTCTTTGTGTGCCTCTGTATACAGTATATAGATATTATCACCCTGTGTTTTAATATCTAAGGGAGTTTACACAACCTAACCCAAGGTTACAAGGCTGGGATAATGAACAAACAGCAGCAATATCAGGAAGTTTGTGTGTGTATCTGAGACTACATTGTGATAAACCAGGGGGGATATCTTAACAGATCTCACACAAAAAGCACTGTACTGTAGATAAAAGACACTTGCATTTTACTATAAGATGAAGAAGCAGTGGCACTTTTTAATCTAGGAATGCTTGTAGGCCTCCCACCTTGACCTCGTCTCCTCTATGAGCATGGTTTAATGGTTTCAAACATCTCCAATCTATATGTTTAACAACAAAAAAGGATTAAAAAAACAACATTGTCACTTTGTCATCTAGTGCTCCTATCAGCAAAGATAATTGAAAAGATAATGAAGGTGAAATTTAAGTGTTATTAAATGCTTTTGTTATCACCCCTTCACATCAACTCCAAAAATGCCACAATCCCACATTGAAAATCCCTAATTCAATGACAAATGTGTTAATAGCGTCACTTTAATGTCTCTTTATCTGCAGTTATTATCACTCTGTCTGGTTGTGTGTAGTCATTACCTCTGCATTGAAGATCAGGACTAATCCTGGGAAACAATTAGGAACAAACAAATAGTTTTACATCCAAAGGAACTTTGTCCGCCAAAAATGTTTTATTTTCTTGATGTTAATTTGCAGACACCCATTGCTGCTCACTTCTGATCTCAGACTGTGTTGTTCTCATTTAGAGAATGAAAACAGAACATCAACACAGTAAAACAGAAAACTACACAGACAGTCAATCTCAGAGGACATGAAAGGCAAGGTGAACAGATAGCTGCACAGAAAAAGCCATGTTACATGTAGTGATCAGTGAAGTAGTGGTAAAAAAAAAGGGGGAAATGGCGGGTAAATGCTGGTCTCAGTTCGCGGTCAATAAAGGGGCGTAAACAGAGTTTACATGCGTTTATATTCCAATATACCACTGGTGGCGATACAGTCATTTCACTGAGACTGGTAATATGTGATTATAAACTCAGCAAAAAAAGAAACGTCATCTCACTGTCAACTACGTTTATTTTTAGCAAACTTAACATGTGTAAATATTTGTATGAACATAAGATTCAACAACTGAGACAAACTGAACAAGTTCTACAGACATGTGACTAACAGAAATGGAATAATGTGTCCCTGAACAAAGGGGGGGGGGGGGGGGGGGGGGGTCAAAATCAAAAGTAACAGTCAGTATCTGGTGTGGCCACCAGCTCAATTAAGTACCTCAGTGCATCTCCTCCTCATGGACTGCACCAGATTTGCCAGTTCTCGCTGTGAGATGTTACCCCACTTTTCCACCAAGGCACCTGCAGTTCCCTGACATTTCTGGGGGGAATGGCCCAAGCCCACACCCTCCGATCCAACAGGTCCCAGATGTGCTCAATGGGATTGAGTTCCGGGCTCTTCGCTGGCCATGGCAGAACACTGACATACCTGTCTTGCAGGATGAGCCTGCAGGAAGGGTACTACATGAGGGAGGAGGAGGTCTTCCCTGTAACGCACAGCGTTGAGATTGCCTGCAATGACAACAAGCTCAGTCCGATGATGCTGTGACACACCGCCCCAGACCATGACGGACACTCCACCTCCAAATCAATCCCACTCCAGAGTACAGGCCTCGGTGTAACGCTCATTCCTTCGATGATAAACGCAAATCCGACCATCACCCCTGGTGAGACAAAACGGTGACTCGTCAATGAAGAGCACTTTTGCCAGTCCTGTCTGGTCCAGCGACGGTGGGTTTGTGCCCATAGGCAACGTTGTTACCGGTGATGACCTGCCTTACAACATGCCTACAAGCCCCCAGTCCAGCCTCTCTCAGCCTATTGCGGACAGTCTGAGCACTGATGGAAGGATTGTGCGTGCCTGGTGTAACTCGGGCAGTTGTTGTTGCCATCCTGTACCTGTCCCGGAGGTGTGATGTTCGGTTGTACCAATCCTGTGCAGGTGTTGTTACACGTGGTCTGCCACTGCGAGGACGATCAGCTGTCCGTCCTGTCTCCCTGTAGCGCTGTCTTAGGCGTCTCACAGTACGGACATTGCAATTTATTGCCGTGGCCACATCTGCAGTCATCATTACTCCTTGCAGCATGCCTAAGGCCCTCATGCAGATGAGCAGGGACCCTGGGGATCTTTATTTTGGTGTTTGTCAGAGTCAATAGAAAGGCCTCTTTAGTGTCCTAAGTTTTCATAACTGTGACCTTAATTGCCTGCCGTCTGTAAGCAGTTAGTGTCTTAATGACCGTTCCACAGGTGCATGTTCATTAATTGTTTATGGTTCATTGAACAAGCATGGAAAATAATTATTACGAATTATCTTTGAAAGACAGGGTCCTGAAAAAGGGACATTTCTTTTTTTGCTGAGTTTAGTAACATACCGTAGGTAAAATGTCACTGTAAATTTAGCAGATGCTTTTATCTAAAGCAACTTGCATGTATACATTTTACGTATGGGTGGTCCAAGGAATAAAATCCACTATCCTGGTGTTGCGCCATGCTCTACCAACTGAGCTACAGAGGACCATTTATATAGAACATTTTACTTTAAGTAACCGTAACTAATATGTCAGCTTAGGTGACTATGTTAGTGGTAAATAAATAGAAAAAGTTTCCAAGTAATGATATAACCAACTGTCTGCAAAGCTTGAGACATAAATCCCTTGTTTTCCCTAAAGCCTTTTAAAATCATAATCAATAAAGAGCTATATCCAATGAACAGCGACCAGAACTGCGAAAATAATTTAAATGTAATCCTCACTATATTTGGAGCCACATGAAGAATGTGACATTGAAAGTGCCAGCCAAGAACTTCAGTGAAATATAATGCCACTTGAAATGTCAGATTTTCTCTCTGCAGTTCCCGTATGCTCTTAACATTGCAAGAAAGGATCAGTGTAAATATATCAATGTAGCATAGCCCGTTTGTTGACAAAGGGTTTTCTAGCTACTGAAAATGGAATTCATGAGCAAAAAGCAAAAGATCCAAAACAAGCTTTTGTTAATGTTATGGTGTATTGATAAAGCTTTGGGAAAGTGATACAAAATAATTAACTATATGGTAGCCTATATTCTAATCCTTTTCAATATTAGATTAAATACTACACTTTTGCCTCATATTATTGGTACAAGGGTAACTCCATAATTATATAAATGTAGTTTTCTAATTATTTAAATGTACACAGTTTGCTGTGAAGTTGGTCATGGTGTCAGGGGAGTGTTTGTGACAACGAACCCCCAGATACAAATCAACAGAGCTTGACAGTTTGTTGTCAGGAGCATTTACATAACATTAAGACTGCAGCATGAGGCAACAACAGTGAAAAGCAGGCATCATTAAGCACTTTGACAGCATGCATCTGTGATGATGTGACACGCAGTCTTGCAAGAGGCTGGCTAACACACCCGTCTATTATCTGTCAGCACATCATTGCCTCGCTCCCATCGATCGGACAATCCACTCTATTGACAGAGGCCCTAACAGATCAACTGTGTGTGTGTGGACGTGTTTAATAACTATACTTGTGGGGACCAGAAGTCCCAACAAGAAAAGTAAAAGAACAAACATTTGACCGACTGGGGACATGTTGTCCCCACAAGGTCAAATGCTATTTCTAGGGGGTTTAGTGTTAAGGTTAGAATTAGTGTGTTTTAGGGTTTGAATTAGGTTTAGCATTAGTTTTATGTTTATAGTCAGGGGTTAAGGTTAGGTTTTGGGGTTAAGGTTAGGGTAATGGTTAGGTTTAGGGAAAAGAGGACTTTGAATGGGACTGAATGTTGTGTCCCCACAAGGTTAGTGTGTGTGCGCCCTTAATGGAGGGGAGGGAAGGGAACCAGAGCTCCAGCGAGCCGCTCCTTCCAGAGAGACAGGGTTAATGCCTGAGCCCCCATCCCAGCGGAGTCCCATACCCCAGGGCCTGCTTGCCTGCTGGGCTGGGAGAGGGAAAACTGAGCCCTGGGTGGATGTCTGTCACAGTGAAAAGTCTCCTCTCTGTGTCTTGGCCACACAGCTTCACTCTCTTCAAAGCCTCCTCCTGGGCATTAAAAGATCCTCCTATCTACCTCAAATGTGCCTGGGACTGAAGCACATATTATAGACACCATCTTTTACATAGGTAATTGGAAAATCCCAATGACAGATTTTTCCTTATTACAATGACTCTCAACGACAGTGTGACATATAGGCACTTGACATAGGAAGATTCAGTTTAAAATTCAACAATACTGAATCCCACAATATCCAACCCAGGGAAGCAACACCGGCTTTAACATGTACTCAGATGCAAAGTACAACTGGATGGGCCAGAACTTATTTCATACTATCAGCCAGTCCAGATATTCTTGAGAGCTGCCGAGCAGCACAAATCATCTGTACTCTGCAACTTTTACAGCTTCACCGTGCCAGGACAGCAATGTGGCAACAGGCAAAGTGAACAATTAAAGACACCCATTTCAGAGGCTAACAAGCCATTGTCCCTACAACATGGACTTTGGACTGTCAATACAAATCATATACAAGCCAACATGACAGAGATACAAAGTAGGTGTGGCCAGTGTGGCCCTCCTAACTCCTATGGAATATAATTAGGTCTGTAACTAACCACTGTCACTGTTGTAGAAGCCACAAACATGTAAATCATTATAACACTGTTGTTGTTCTGGTTAATTACAGCAATAGGCACTTCTTACCACTCTATATTGCCCAGGTCTTTAGTGCAAGACACTTAGTGATTATGAAGAAGGGCCTTCTTAACTATTCAAGGGTCTAAAAAAAAATACAAAATATATATATTTTTTAAATTATATTTTTTCTTCCATGACAACCCTACAACTTTGTAATCCAATCTCACCTATGACAATCAAATTAAAATGAACTCCTCTCTAACAGCAAAACAATACTGTCCCTGCAGGGGCTCCTCCCAAACGTAAACAAAGCTCCATCCATAGGTCCACCTTCTCCCTATTCGGACCAACCCGAGCCAACGTGTCAGAGTTCAAGGACAAAGCGGTGCAGCTTTGCCACAGTGTTGTGTGTCTCCTGGTGAAAGGGATTCTGCTCTCCCCTGCTTTGCTTTCACACAATAGAATGCCAGCACTACAGGGGACAGCAAGCGCCAGACCGAGCCAAGGACATTTGCGCAGTAAAAGTAAAACACCCACGCCATCCCACAGATTGAGATGCCTTCTGTTTCTGTGGTCTCACATGGCTGTGTGATCAATGCCTGGCAAAGTCTTCCCCACCCCCTTCCTCCCTCCCCCAATCCCCCCCTCCCAGTGCGCATGGTCGGCCACTTTACCTGCCAAGAATGTAATCGTTCCTCTGTTTTGCATAAAGCCAGTGTGGCTCTCGTCAGCGGATTGGACACACGCCAGGGAACACCTCTCGTCATGGTCACAGATATCCTCTCCAAGATTTCGATTGGATTCTGGATGCATCGATATGCCACACTGGGATGAGGAGCTTCAATACACTCACTCCAAATCAACAAATCAGCCACAAATATTTGAGAGAGAGTGTGTCTAAACCAAATAGCACTGAAATTGAGATGAGTCATCCAACTCAATATAAACGCTGTGTAATCAAATTTGATTTGTCACATGCGCCAAATACTAGTAGACCTTACCATGAAATGCTAACGAGCCCTTGAACAACAACGCAGAGCAATTTTTGGGGGGAGAAATTAACTAAATAAACTAAAGGAAAAATAGTAACACAAAATAACGAGGCTATATACAAGGGGTACCGGTACCGAGTCAATGTGCAGGGGTTGTCAAGGTAATTTAGGAAATATGCACATGTACGTAGAGTTAAAGTAACTATGCATAGATAATAAACAAAGAGTAGCAGCAGTGTATGTGAAGAGTGTGAAGGAATGAACATTTATGTGTGTTGGAGTGTCAGTGTAGTATGTGGTTAGAGTCCAATGAGTGTACATCGAGCCTTTGCAAGAGATTATAATAAATAACAATAAAATATGCGGGTAAAAATATGAGGGTCAATGCAAATAGTCCGGGTAGCCATTTGATGAACTGTTCAGCAGTCTTATGGCTAGGGGGTAGAAGCTGTACAGGAGCTTTTTGGTTCCAGACTTCCCGCTCCGGTACCCTTGCCATGCGGTAGCAGAGAGAACAGTCTATAACAGATAGGGTGGCTGGAGTCTGACAATATTTAGGGCCTTCCTCTGACACTGCCATGTACTGGATGGCACGAAGCTCAGCCCCAGTGGTGTATTGTTGCCGTACGCACTATCCTCCGTAGCACCTTGCGGTCGGATGCCGAGCAGTTGCCTACCAAACAGTGATGCAACCAGTCAGGATGCTCTTGATGGTGCAGCTGTATAACTTTTTGAGGACCTGAGGTCACACTCCAAACCTTTTCAGCCTTTTGAGGGGGAATAGCCGTTGTCGTGCCCTCTTCACAACTACCTAGGTGTGTTCTGACCATGGTAGGTCGTTAGCAATATGGATGCTAAGGAACTTAAAGCTCTCGATCCACTCCACTACAGCCCTGCCAATGTGAATGGGGCCATGTCGGCCATCCTTTTCCTGTAGTCTACGATCAGCTAGTTTGTCTTGCTCACGTTGAGGGAGAGGTTCTTGTCCTGGCACCACACTAACAGGTCTCTGACCACCTCCTTATAAGCTGTCTCATCGCCGTCAGTGATAAGGCCAATGATGCTGTTGGAGTCATGCGTGGCCATGAAGTCGTGGGCGAACAAGGAGTACAGGAGGGGACTAAGCACGCACCTCTGAGGGGCCCGCAGTGTTGAGGGTCAGCATGGCGGATGTGTTGTTGCCTACCCTACCAGTTGGGGGCGGCCCGTCAGGAAGTCTAGGATCCAGTTAGTCCCAGGCTCCTTAGCTTAGTGATGAGCTTGGAAGGCGCTAAGTTGTAGCCAATGGAAAGCATTGTCCATTGTCATGCAGGTATTCCTTTTGTCCAGGTGGGAAAGTGCAGTGTGGAGTGCAATATAGATTGTGTAATCTGTGGATCTGTTGGGGCAGTATGCAAATTGGAGTGTATCCAGGGTTTTTGGGATGATGGTGTTGATGTGAGCCATGACCAGCCTTTCAAAGTATTTAGTGGCTACAGATCTGAGTACTACGGGTGGTAATCATTTAGTCAGGTTTCCTTGGCAATCTTGGACACATGGCTTATGATGGTCTGCTTGAAACATGAAGGTATTACAGACTGGGTCAGGTTGAGGTTGAAAATGTCAGTGAAGACACTTACCAGCTGGTCAGAGCATGCTCTGAGAATGTGTCCTGGTAATCTGTCTGCCCGGCGGACTTGTGAATATTCAGCTATTTAAAAGGTCTTACTCACATCAGCTATGGAGAGGGTGATCACACAGTCGTCCGGAACAGCTGGTTCTCTCATGCATGGTTCAGGGTTTCTTGCCTCGAAGCAAGCATAGAAGGCACTTAGCTCGTCTGGTAGGCTCGCATCATTAAGCAGCTCACGGATGGGTTTCCCTTTGCAATTCATGATGTTTTGCCAGCTCTGCTACATATGACGAGCACCAGAGCCGGTGTAGTAGGATTCGATCTTAGTCCTGTATTGATGCTTTGCCTGTTTGATGGCTCGTCGGAGGGCATAACGGTATTTCTTATAAGCATCTGGATTAGTGTCCCGCTCCTTGAAAGTGGCAGCGCTAGTCTTTGGCTCAGTGCGGATGTTGCCTGTAATCCATGGTTTCTGGTTGGGGTACGTACGTACGGTCACTGTGGGGACTGTCGTCGATGCACTTATAATTAAGCCGGTGACTGATGTGGTATACACCTCAATGGCATCAGATGAATCCTGAGACATATTCCAGTCTGTGCTAGTGAAACAGTCCTGTAGCTTAGCATCTGCTTCATAGGAATACTTCCGTATTGAGCGTGCCACTGGTACTTACTGTTTGAACACTTTGCTTGTAAGTAGGAATTAGGAAGATATAGTTACTTTCAGATTAGGCAAATGAAGGTCGAGGGAGTTTTGTACACATCTCTGTGTGTGCAGAAAAGGTGATTTAGAGTTTATTTTCCCCCTCTAGTGACATGCTGGTAGAAATGAGGTAAAACGGATTTCAGTTTACCTGCATTAAAGTTCCCAGCAACTAGGAATGCAGCCTCTGGATGAGCCATTTTTTGTTTGCTTATGGCCCTATACAGGTGGTTGAGTGCGGTCTAAGTGCCAGCATCTTTTGTGGTTGTAAATAGACAGCTATGAAGAATATAGATGAAAACTATCTTGGTCCATAGTGTGGTTTACAGCTTATCATGAGGTACTCTAAAAAACCTTGAGACTTCCTTAATGTTAGAGATCGTGCATCAGCTGTTGTTGAAAGAGACATTATCCACTCGCCGACGCAGTCTCGCCAGGCATCCGGCTCTTCGACCTCTGTAATGGCGTCTCCTCTTCATACCAATGACAGGGATTTGGGCCTGGTCCGGGATAAGTAGTATATCCGTCGCGCCGGACTCATTAAAGAAAAAATCCTCAACCAGTTCGAGGTGAGCGATCACTGTTCTTATGTCCATAACAGCACACACAAAAAACACACAAAATTGCACAATTGGTCAGGAGCCCGTAAAATGGTGGCCATTCCCACCAGCACCATTCTCATCAGTAAGACCTGTGTGACCACACAAAACACAGATAGATAGATAGATAGATAAACATATTTTGGGCTATGATGCCACTAAAAGGGAATACTGTATGTTAGATTGGGTTACTAAATCTTCTGACAACAGGATCCAATACTGCAGTATGTTTGAATCATAGATCATCATGATTGAATGTAATATGATACAGGATTCTCATGTTAAAGCAGATCGCCTGGTGACTGTCATCGCTGCTTGCATCCATATTCATCATCTGATAATGTACCATTTCAAATCTCTACAGTCAAATGAATGCTTCTCGGAAAAAATGATTCTAATTTGGCTGTTAAGTGACAAAATCCTGATAAAAGACCATGATGGAGTTATTAGTCCCTGATTCTCATGTTGATTAACATTTCAAAGCCCAGGGTTTGTTAGTGTCACATAGGGAGGCTGCTATTAAGAGTTTCCCATAAACAAGTCAGTAAATTATTCAAGACTACAATCATGCTGGCTAATGGTAAACAAATAAAATTATTTCTGGAAATGTAACGGGTGTCTGCCAAAACTCAAGAATAATTTTAATATGATGAAAAAAATATGAGCAAAACTTAAGTTTGATCACCAAAACAAGCTAGACCAGCCAGAGGACAGTGTTACATGTGGGGAAGATGATTAAATGCATGATTAAATGGGAAAGATCATCTTTTGTATTTCTCTGAACATATACAGTACAAAGACAAGACAAATGACTACTAAAAGAGTGTCTTTAGAACATGCTTTGTGTTATGTGGTGAATTTACCCCTTTAATAATGGTAGATAAATTCTTTGGTTTTTAAAACTGACTGAAAACCCTTTTTTTTTGTGTGTCTGGTGCTCAAATTAATGACCGCTAATGCACAATGCTTGCCTTTGACCCCTGAACCAAACATAGGGACTCATGGGAAATGCCAAGCACATCAGAGGATAAACTATGTATGTCTGAAAACATTATGAGCTGTCAAATTCTTGCCTCCTTTTTCCTCAATTCCTCTCAAAGCTCATTGGAGAAGGAAGTCCAATGGAGGGACATTGAATCCTCTCCTCTAATGCACTTTAAAATTGAGGAAACAAGAGGAGACAAGGATTTGATGGTAATGATGCTTTCAGAGAAAGATTGTTGTCTATTGTTACATGTTATTGCACTCCATTTGTCTGTTTAAAATGTTAAAATACAACTTACGTATTGTGAAGCAAGCACATTTTAAATTTTAATGCTCATTTCATACTATCAACAAAAGTGCCAGGCCTCAATTATTTTTGAAAGTCAGTGTCTCTAGTAATAAAACCCCACCAACCACTCTGGGGTACGATGTTTGTATATTTTGAGAACGGGGGCTTTTCAAGCCGCCGAGGGTGTTCTCTTTTAGTAGATGCACATCGCTCATTGAGGCACTGCAGGGCAGTGTCAAATATACAAAAAGAAAGGACCATAACAGCTGGCCCTACATGAGATGGAAGCCTCATTTAGATTGCTGGAAGAAAAAAAAAATAGTCTGCTTCTTTAATTTTGTATGTGGATCCAAATGCCTTTTCAAGTCTCTCGCTTTATCCTTTCCCAAGCTCATTTTAGCTCCTGAAGGAGGAATGCTGAGCACGATGTCATCCAAGCTCACCCAGAATTTCCTCACAAACCAATTAAGGATTACTCCCGTGTTCCCACTGCCAGCTCTCTGTTCCCACTCCCTGTAGGCATGAGAAAGAGCAGGCCAAAAGCAGTCATGCCTGGGAAATATAATAAAACCTCATGTGTTTTTAGTAGCTTTCATAATAAAGAAATTAAGAACATTAGACCGCCGAACGAAATGGCAGAGCAATTCTTAACAGGATCACCGTGTCAGGAGGGAGGGAGGGAAGAGCAAAAGAAGGAAAGAGAGAGAGAGAGAGAGGGATGAACACCTCATAGTTCTTTCAGAAGAAGGTCTGTCCTTCAGTGTGCTCACAATAGTACTCTACAAAATGTGTTTATGAAGTTGTCATATAGTAATAAAGCTCATAAATTCTTGATCCTTCTCAGACGTACTGCTCTGTTGTCAGGTTACCTCATATTGTGCTCCTTTAATAAACTACCCTGTTTGGATGGCGTTGAAGATATCTAGTCATACCTTCTGCATATTGTCGTTTCTGCAAGAGAAGCTGATGAAATCCCATCCCTGTGTTGATGTAGCATTGGCAAACGCACACACACTGTAAATCTAAACCAGCTATTCTCTTCACTCCTTAACATTGCCAATGATTTATCTTCAGTCAATTAGCCGACCTCACAAAGGGATCACGGGAAGATGAATTACTACGGCAAATAACGTCATTACATGAATTGATACCGTATCAATTATCACCTGAGCCAGAAAGGGTTATGATCAGAATGAATTGCCATTACAGGTGCTGTGTAGTACCTAGAGATATCTGGGCAATCATAATTATGTTCCCCTGTGTGCAACTCTATATTGTTAATAGTCCAGGTAGGCCTCTGTGCTTCAACAAACAAGGGACATAGGAGGGGTGCTCAACAATGACAATAATCCAGTGATAGAGCTTACCCAAGGAAAACATCCCATAATGACTAATTCCTGGTAAACAAGTTGTTTGAGCACCGAGAAACTCAGACTTTATTCTATCATTGGGTGTATACAAGTACTGACGTTTAGACGTCACATGACTTCTTTCTGAGAGATCCATTTTTTATGTCTCACTCGCATTCGAATGTAGGGACCAGATTCCCACAGCTCAGGTATCTTTACAATGGCAGTCAGTGTGTCCCACTGTTCTTGACGCAATTCCATTAGTGCATTGGGATTTGGTGATTCATTATGGGACTGGTAACAAGATTACGTTATCAAGGAAAACAGAGCATACAACCATTTTTTCCTACGACTGAACTCAAAGCGAAAAAATATACTAATTAAAATTACCAAGTGTAATTTACTCATATTAAATCTCAAATCTCCAGAGGACAGGTTTGGCATCCCGATAAACAAGAAAATTGAAAACACTCCCTGCTACACGCATGTCAAACCAACTTGCTGTCTGGCTGGTCGAAAGACTGGAAACAGAACTAACAACTCTCTAAAGCTCAGAGTCTAAATATTGCAAACAGAACACTCAACAAGTAAGCACTATCGGTGTGTCAGTGGTTGTTTCTCATAGTCTATTACGAGGGAAACCGCAGTCTGAAACAGATCCATTCACAATTATGATGTCCATCTAAATTACGGGGCTTTGGGAAAACAGTTAAGGGTCTGGATTCCAGAGGAGAAGGATGGCAGTGGATACTAAAGGAAACATAAGACAAATTGCTTTCATGCAAGGTTCACCACACCCTAACATTTCTTGAGACATAATATCTGTAACGCTCGTGAGAAGAAGACCAAGGTGCAGCGTGGTACGTGTTCATGCTTCTTTATTAAAAAACCCAACACCAAACAAAACAACAGAAGAACAACGAACGTAACGTCTTGAAGGCAACACATAGCTAACAAAAACAACATCCCACAAGCTAAAGTGGCAAAACAGGCTGCCTAAGTATGATTCCCAATCAGAGACAACGATAGACAGCTGTCCCTGATTGAGAACCATACCCGGCCAAAACATAGAAAACCAAAACCTAGAAATAAAGAACATAAAATGCCCACCCAAATCACACCCTGACCAAACCAAAAAGAGACATAAAAAAGGCTCTCTAAGGTCAGGGCGTGACAATATCATTTATAATCTAAAGAGATTAATTATTATTATGAGCTGATATTTCTCAGCCACATGTCCATAAAGTCACTTTGGAGTACCAGAATCAATTCCAGTTTGAATGTTTACCCCTTGTCGCATGAAAAATTGATCACTGTCTTCCGGGAATGTTGGAGATGTGCATCTGCCAGTAAAGCCAAGATGAAACCATAAGACTTGAAACACAAGAAATGGAGCCAAGGAAGAGTTTGTCAAACATTATAAAGAGACAAAATGGAGTATGTGGTCCGGGAAACAAGCAGTGTTTTAAGTCCTCCATTGAAAGAGTGTTATATCTTAACGTTGTAAAAACTACACTCTGGTAGTGAGCTGGAACCTGACAGATGAAACATGTTTCCCACCCTATTCTGGAGTCACTGAAGCACACTATTAAGTATGCCAGGTGTTGTAGAGAGGACTGGTAAAACAAAGGCTGAGAGAAAGATACATATTTGCACAGGTACCAAACAGAAACATACAGTGCATTCGGAATGTATTCAGACCCCTTGACTTTTTCCATATTTTGTTACATTACAGCCTTATTCTAAAATTGATAAAACATATTTTTTTTACGTATCATTCTACACACAATACCCCATAATGACAAAGAAAACATGTTTTAGACACTTTTGCAAAAAATACAAAATATCAACTGAAATATCACATTTAGATAAGTATTCAGACCCTTTACTCAGTAATTTGTTTAAGCACCTTTAGCAGCGATTACAACATTGAGTCTTCTTGGGTATTCTTCTCTGCAGATCCCTTAAAGCTCTGTCAGGGATGGGGAGCTTCACCGCGCATCTATTTTCACGTCTCTCCAGAGATGTCGACCGGGTTCAAATCCGTGCTCTGGCTGGGCCACTCAAAGACATTCAGAGACTTGTCCCGAAGACATTTCTGCATTGTCTTGGCTGTGTGCTTAGGGTCATTGTCCTGTTGGAAGGTGAACCAGGCTGAGGTCCTGAGCACCCTAAGCTGGTTTTCATCAAGGATCTCTCTGCACAGTGCTCCATTCATCTTTCCCTCAATCCTGACTAGTCTCCCAGTCCCTGCCGCTGAAAAACATCCCTACAGCATGATGCTGCCACCAACATGCTTCACAGTAGGGATGGTATCAGGTTTCCTCCAGAAGTAACACTTGGCATTCAGGCAAAATAGTTCAATCTGTCCAGTGTCTGTTCTTTTGTCCATCTTAATCTTTTCTTTTTATTGGCCAGTCTGAGATAAGGCTTTTTCTTTGCAACTCTGCCTAGAAGGCCAGCATCCCGGAGTCGCCTCTTCACTGTTGACGTTGAGATTGGTGTTTTGCAGGTACTATTTAATGAAGCTGCCAGTTGAGGACTTGTGAGGCATATCTTTCTCAAACTAGACACTGTAATGTACTTGGCCTCTTGCTCAGTTGTGCACCAGGGCCTCCCACTCCTCTTTTTATTCTGGTTAGAGACAGTTTACGCTGCACTGTGAAGGGAGTAGTACACAGCATTGTACGAGATCTTCAGTTTATCGCATGGATTAGCCTTCAATTCTCAGAACAAGAATAGAATGACCAGTTTCAGAAGAAAGTTCTTTGTTTCTATCCATTTTGAGCCTGCAATCGAACCCACAAATATTGAGGCTCCAGATACAAACCTAGTCGAAAGGCCAGTTTAA
The DNA here is from genome assembly GCF_029448725.1 of Salvelinus fontinalis. Lineage (NCBI taxonomy): Eukaryota > Metazoa > Chordata > Actinopteri > Salmoniformes > Salmonidae > Salvelinus > Salvelinus fontinalis. The sequence goes on along the minus strand of NC_074697.1, from coordinate 41,633,430 downwards.
TTGCTTCTTTAAATGAGCACTACAGATCTATATCCTCAGTAAAACGAGTCATATGTTGACATAACCAGAAAGGCCGCTCAGCAAAGAAGAAGCCACTGCTCCAAAGCTGCCTGTCACGGCTGTCGTAAGAACGGGACCAAGGCGCAGCGGATGTTGAGTTCCACATATTTAATTCAAAGAGAAACTTAAACAAAATATATCAATAAACGAACAACTAAACGTGACTACGTGGTGCACATGCACAAACACAAAATAATATCCCACAAACACAGGTGGGAAAAATAGCTACTTAAATATGATCCCCAATTAGAGACAATGATTACCAGCTGCCTCTAATTGGGAATCATACAAAACACCAACATAGAAAATAAAAACTAGAATACCCCCTAGTCACACCCTGACCTACTACACCATAGAGAAACAAGGGCTCTCTATGGTTAGGGCGTGACAGTACCCCCCCCCCCCCCCCCCCCCCCCCCAAAGGTGCGGGCACCGGCCGCAAAACCTGAAACCAAATGGGAGGGGGGATTAGGGGGGGGTGACAAGTGTCGGTGGCGGCTCTGGTGCGGGTCGTAGCTCACCCCAGACCCCGGATCCGACCATGGCTCCGGGCTGAACGCCGTGCCTGGACTGGGCACTGGCGCAGAGGAGGGCTCCAGCCTTGGAGCTGGGCTGGTCGCCGTGCCCGGACTGCATACCGGCGCTGAGGAAGGCTCTGGCCATGGAGCTGGACTGGACACCGTACCCGGACTGGGCACCAGCGCAGAGGAAGGTTCCTGCCCTGGAGCGGAACTGAACACCGTGCCTGGACTGGGCATCGGCACAGAGGAAGGCTCCTGCCATGGAGCGGGACTGGACGTCGTGCCTGGACTAGGCACCGGCGCAGAGGAAGGCTCCTGCCATGGAGCGGGACTGGACGCTGTGCCTGGACTGGGCACCAGCGCAGAGGAAGGCTCCGGCCTTGGACTGAAAACCGTGCCTGGACTCTCCGAACCGTTGACCCTCGCTGGAGGTTCCGGACCGTGGACCGTGGCAGGAGGTTCCGGACCGTGGACCCTCGCCGGAGCTTCCGGACCGGGGACCGTCGCCGGAAGCTCCGGACCGGGGACCGTCGCCGGAGGTTCCGGACCGGGGACCGTCGCCGGAAGCTCCGGACCGGGGACCGTCGCCGGAAGCTCCGGACCGGGGACCGTCGCTGGAAGCTCTGGACAGTGAACCGTCGCCGGAAGCTCTGGCTCTTTCCGCGGCTCAGTCGGCCACCCCTTGTGCCCCCACCAAAGAAATCTTGTGATTGTCCTTGGGCTTGCTGTGGACGCGAACCCTGGCGTCGTCGCTGTCTGCCGCCAAGGAAGGGTCTCGCATCCAACCATCACTTCTTCCCATGTCCAAAACTCCTTTACCTCGTGGATACGCTGCTTGGTCCTATTTTGGTGGGATATTCTGTCACGGCTGTCGTAAGAATGGGACCAAGGCGCAGCGGATGTTGAATTCCACATGTTTAATTCAAAGAGAAACTGAAACAAGACAAAATATATCAATAAACGAACAACTAAACGTGACTACGTGGTGCACATGCACAAGCACAAAAAAATATCCCACAAACACAGCTTGGAAAAATAGCTACTTAAATATGATCCGCAATTAGAGACAACGATTACCAGCTGCCTCTAATTGGGAATCATACAAAACAACAACATAGAAAATAAAAACTAGAACACAACATAGAAATTATAAACTAGAATACCCCCTAGTCACAGGCTCTCTATGGTCAGGGCGTGACACCGCCATAAAAAAGCCAGACTACGGTTTGCAACTGCACATGGGGACTAAGATTGTACTTTTTGGAGAAATGTCCTCTGGTCTGATGAAACATAAATAGAACTGTTCGGCCATAATGACCATCGTTATGTTTGGAGGAAAAAGGGGGATGCTTGCAAGCTGAAGAACACCATCCCAACCGTGAAGCACGGGAGTGGCAGCATCAAGTTGTGGGGGTGCTTTGCTGCAGGAGGGACTGGTGCCCTTCACAAAATTGAGGGCATCATGAGGCAGGACAATTATGTGGATATATTGAAGCAACATCTCAAGACATCAGTCAGAAAGTTAAAGCTTGGTCGCAAATGAGTCTTCCAAATGGACAATGACCCCAAGCATACTTCCAAAATTGTGGCAAAATGGCTTAAGGACAACAAAGTCAAGGTATTGGAGTGGCCATCACAAAGCCCTGACCTCAATCCTATAGAAAATATGTGGGCAGAACTGAAAAGGCGTGTGCGATCAAGGAGGTCTACAAACCTGACTCAGTCACACCAGCTCTGTCAGGAGGAATGGGCCAAAATTCACCCAACTTATTGTGGGAAGCTTGTGGAAGGCAACCTGAAACATTTGACCCAAGTTAAACAATTTAAAGGCAATGCTACCAAATACTAATTGAGTGTATGTAAACTTCTGACCCACTGGGAATTTGATGAAAGAAATAAAAGCTGAAATAAATCATTCTGACATTTCACATTCTTAAAATAAAGTGGTGATCCTAACTGACCTAAGACAGAGAATTTTTACAAGGATTAAATGTCAGGAATTGTGAAAAACTGAGTTTAAATGTATTTGGCTAAGGTGTATGTAAACTTCCGACATCAACTGTATATTATAAAGGTCTGGGGGCTTATAATCTAAAACTGTATACAGCAGTTTTCATTTCCAAAGTGCACAGATCCTTCTCCTGTGCCCACTGGAGGTATTGAAGAGAGTTTAGTGTAAGCTGCTCAAGGGAGGCAAGCCTGCACTCTGGACAACCAACAACAACCACACTGAGCACATTGACCTGGAGGGATGAGGGAAAAAGCCGGTTAGCGATCCATGTTTCACCCAAAAGTACCGGAGGATCACAGGCACCAGAAGCCTTGTACAGGGAACACAGAGATAATTGCAATTTTCCTGGGATGGGTCTCTGAGTAGTGGAGCTTTGAAGACATTAAAAAGAGGACGAAAGCAAGGTGGCATGGAAGGAGTATAAAGGTGTATTGCTGTGGTTCCAACTCAGGCCCAGTCTCTTTTTTGTGCAGGCTGTACACACTTCAACAGTCTCTTATTCACAAAATGACAAACACTTGATAATTCCTCGAATTTCTCGGCGACATCCCCTTTGTGTGGCCGCAATGCACATAAAAAAATCCGTGCCTTTTGTGGCCAGTGGCCATTGTGCCCTTGGACTAAAGATATTAATTATAATTCCCTTTTCCCTGAGTGCTGCGTGCTCCGAAGCACCTCTCACTCACATGGCTCTCCATCACGTAATCGGTCTTTCTCACAGGCTACAAGTGAAGAAAGACACATCTGCGTACATCCTTCTCCAATTCCGAGGTGCATTTTGAAGAATTTGGAAGAACTGTCCATTTACTTTTTGTCAGCCAACAAGATAAGTAGGCCTAACAAACAGCAAAAGCACTAGTCTATGACAATCTACTATCCCCCATAGTACACAAGTTGACCTATTCTATTCTGTGCGAGAAATAAATATTCCAAACATAGTCTGGGACAGTTAATATAACCACTAGCATCAAAATGCCTTTTTTACGCAATATATCATAACATTTAGCTTAAAATGTTGATGGGCTATTTATTCACATTATAAGTGCAGCAATGCGCACATGGCAGTAGGCTATAAGCACAAATGTTCCATTAGTGGGAAAACACCATTATCAAGTGACTGCAAATTCGATTTTTTCATGTAATGCTTTTATTATAAAAGGTGCATTTTTATGGTGAAAATGATGTTCCCCAAACTTGAAACACACTGCTTATGTACTGTATGCTAGTTAGGCTCTACAATCCTTGTGAAGTGGACTAGTGTGCTTAATTTTAAGAAGTGTTTTGGCCACTTTAGTTGTGATACAAACCTTATCAAAACAAATAGGCCTATGAGCTAGGCTACATGAGGTGTGCGACTACAATTTTTAAAAAAATTCTCAAAAATAAGGCATTGTTTCTTACCTCACGCTGGGCATCATATATAATCCACAAGTGATAGGCTTTTTTTGTCACCAATCAGAATTTTCTTGATTTAATCTTGTCTTTACTTATATTAAATAATATATGTGTGAAATTTGTTTTGATTTAGAATGAACCATTATCATGCACCTCTATCGAAACAGGGGCAGGGGGAAAAAATACATGTCATCTATGCACGGAAACAGTGAATGGAGGACGCTTTTCCCGTGGTTCATTTTTTAATGCCAGACAGGTAGGCTATACCCCTGTTGAAAAGAGAAGCAATGTGCTTAATATTAAGAAAGTTGAGAAATAAATAGTAAGCCTAGTCTATAGAAAGCTGATGGGATCCTTCTATTTTTAGTAGAGGCCATCACTCTGTTTTCTCACACAATTGCATAGCCTGTAGAAATGTTGCGCAAAATTAGCTAATGGGCTCTCAAAGTGTTTGATTAGATTTTCGATTACATTTGCATTGATGTCAGAGTGATTATACGGACAGTGCTGATACCAGGCAGTTAGCAAGTTTGGTAGGCTGACTGGACTAGTGTGACTGAAGTTTGATGAAGGCTGACTGCCTTCATGACTTGTGACCGCCGGTGTTGCCTTAATTCAGTCACCGCAACAGCCCTACGTAAGAGAAACGCCCAGCACATCCTGCCTACCACCAACCACAGAGACATGGTTGGAATACAGGAAGACCCAACAAAACAGACTGGAGTCAATTCAGTTGGATCAGTTTAAATAGAGGGAGTCTGTGGACTCCACAGTGAGGAGGAAAATCACTAGTCCCCAAAGATAGATCAACGCGGACTCCAGTGAAAAGCCCGGCGAGAGAGAGCATCATACAAGTCTTCTGATTGCATTAGTTATTCGGACTGTTGAACTCAATCTTTCCAGTTCATTTCTGAATGAGTGTGTATTCCCTATGTGCCTGAAATTCTGAAGGTTTATTTAATGGGTATTGGGTAATGTTTCTTAGTTCTCTGTCCATGGCTGTTTTGGGGCCAATCCTAGAGGCCATTCCAAGCAGATTACAGAATTTAAGGAGCGTTCTCTTGTTTCCGAGGCAATGGTACTATTTTCCTTTGAATAAGCATATTTCACAATTGTGTTCCTCCCAGGGGCCTAGTGTGCATTGATCACCACATGAAATGCAATTATTTGGATGAACAGAAAAATAAGAAATCAATTAAATTCTATCCATGGCTCTCCTATTCCAATTCTACTATGCCATCTCTGGATAAGTGACATAAGACATTTCTCCTCTGCAAAGATTAACAGCAATGCATGAACACCCTTAAACAACTGTAGCTCAAGGTTCCTAATACTTTCCATCAGAAAAGAAAGACAATGCATGGCACAAATCAAATTGTATTTGTCACATGCGCCGAATAGACCTTACAGTGAAATGCTTACTTACAAGTCCTTAACCAACAATGCAGTGAAGAAAATACCTATAAAAATAAGAAAATATATAAGAATAACAAATAATTGAAGAGCAGCAGTAAATAACAAAATATAAACAGGCGGCACCGGTGTTGAGGTAATAATGTAATAATGTACAGTTGAAGTCAGAAGTTTACATACACTTAGGTTGGAGTCATTAAAATGTGTTTTTCAACCACTCCACACATTTCTTGTTAACAAACTATAGTTTTTGCAAGTCGGTTAGGACATCTACATCGTGCATGACACAGACATTTTTTCCAACAATTGTTTACAGACAGTATAATTCACTGTTTCACAATCCCAGTGGGTCAGAAGTTTACATACACTAAGTTGACTGTGCCTTCAAACGGCTTGGAAAATTCCCGAAAATTATGTCATGGCTTTATAAGCTTCTGATAGGCGAATTGACATAATTTGACTCAATTGGAGGTGTACCTGTAGATGTATTTCAAGGCCTACCTTCAAACTCAGTGCCTCTTTGCTTGCATCATTGGAAAATCAAAAGAAATCAGCCAAGACAACAGAAAAAAAAATTGCAGACCTCCGCAGGTCTGGTTCATCCTTGGGAGCAATTTCCAAACCCCTGAAGGTACCTGTAACGGCTGTCCTCCTCTTCTTCATCCGAAGAGGAGCAGGGATTGAACCAAGGCGCAGTGGAGTTTGAATACATAATGAATTTAATGACAAGACGAAAAAAACACGAACTTGACTATACACTAACAAAACAAATAAACGGTGTAGAACAGATCTGAACGACGGACTCACATAACACACGAGAACGCACGAACAGGGAAAAAGCCTACACATAAATGACACTTAACAAACAAACCGAAACCAGTCCCGTGTGACGCAACGACATACACAAACACAGGAGACAATCACCCACAACGAACACTGTGACAACGCCTACCTAAATATGACTCTTAATTAGAGGAACGCCAAACACCTGCCTCTAATTAAGAGCCATACCAGGCAACCCAAAACCAACACAGAAACAGAAAACATAGAATGCCCACCCAACCTCACGTCCTGACCAACTAACACACATAACAACTAACATAAATAGGTCAGGAACGTGACATTACCCCCCCCACAAGGTGCGAACTCCGGACGCACCAGCACAAAGTCTAGGGGAGGGTCTGGGTGGGCATCTAACCACGGTGGTGGCTCAGGCTCTGGGCGAGGTCCCCACCCCACCATAATCCATCCTAGCTTCCTCCCTCTAAGAATGTCCACCCTCTTTTTACCCCCACAAAATCCTCTTAATAACATCACCAATAAGGACAGCACCGGGACAGAGAGATAAATCAAGACAGAGGGATAGATAAGAATATAGAGGTAGATTAAGATAGAGAGGGAGATCAGGATAGAGGGGCAACTCCGGACTGAAAGGCAGCTCCGGACAGAGAGACAGCTCTGGACTGATGGGCAGTTCTGGGTATCTAGCCGTTTCAGGCTGAAGGGCAGCTCATGGCTGACTGACGAATCTCGACGCTCATGGCTGGCTGACGGCTCTCGACGCTCATGGCTGACTGACGGCTCTCGACGCTCATGGCTGGCTGACGGCTCTCGACGCTCATGGCTGGCTGACGGCTCTCGACGCTCATGGCTGGCTGACGGCTCTCGACGCTCATGGCAGGCTGACGGCTCTCGACGCTCATGGCAGGCTGACGGCTCTCGACGCTCATGGCAGGCTGACGGCTCTCGACGCTCATGGCGCTCTGACGGCTCTGGCTGCTCATGGCTCTCTGACGGCTCTGGCTGCTCATGGCTCTCTGACGGCTCTGGCTGCTCATGGCTCTCTGACGGCTCTGGCTGATCCTGTCTGGTTGGCGGCTCTGGCAGATCCTGTCTGGTTGGCGGCTCTGGCAGATCCTGTCTGGTTGGCGGCTCTGGCAGATCCTGTCTGGTTGGCGGCTCTGGCAGATCCTGTCTGGTTGGCGGCTCTGGCAGATCCTGTCTGGTTGGCGGCTCTGGCAGATCCTGTCTGACTGACGGCTCTAGCGGCTCCTGTCTGGCGGATGGCTCTGTAGGCTCATGGCAGACGGGCGGCTTTGCAGGCTCATGGCAGACGGGCGGCTTTGCAGGCTCCTGGCAGACGGATGGCTCAGACGGCGCTGGGGAGACGGATGGCTCAGATGGCGCTGGGGAGACGGATGGCTCAGATGGCGCTGGGGAGACGGATGGCTCAGATGGCGCTGGGGAGACGGATGGCTCTGGCCGGATACGGTGCACTGTAGACCTGGTGCGTGGTGCCGGAACTGGAGGCACCGTGCTAATGATAAGCACCTTCCTACTAGTGCGGGAAGCAGGGACAGGGCACACTGTATTCTCAAAGCCCACTCTATAACTGATGCGTGGTACCGGCACTGGTGACGCCGGGCTGAGGACAAGCACATCAGGATTAGTAGGGGGAGAAGATACAGTTTGTACAGGGCTCTGGAGACGCACTGGTAGCTTAGTGCGTGGGGCCGGAACTGGAGGCACCGGGCTAGATACACGCACTACAGGGAGAGTGCGTGGAGGAGGAACAGGGCTCAGGATACGCACTGGTAGCCTAGTGCGTAGTGTAGACACTGTAGGTACTAGGCTGGGGCGGGGAGGTGGTGCCGGAAATACCGGACCGTGGAGGCGTACTGGCACTCTTGAGCATTGAACCCGCCCAACCTTACCTGGTTGAATGCTCCCGGTTGCCCGACCAGTGCGGGGAGGTGGAATAACCCGCACCGGCCTATGTAGGCGAACCGGGGAAACCATACGTAAGGCAGGTGCCATGTATGCCGGCCCGAGGAGACGCACTGGAGACCAGACGCGTTGAGCCGGCCTCATGACACCTGGCTCAATACCCAATCTAGCCCTACCAGTGCGGGGAGGTGGAATAACCCGCACTGGGCTATGCACTCGTACAGGAGACACCGTGCGCTCTACTGCGTAACACGGCGCCTGCCCGTACTCCCGCTCTCCACGGTAAGCCTGGGAAGTGGGCGCAGGTCTCCTACCTGCCCTTGGCCCACTACCTCCTAGCCCCCCCCCAAGAAATTTTTGGGTGTTACTTACGGGTTTTTTTGGCTTCCGTGCCAGACGCGTTCCCTCATAGCTCCGGTTCCTCTCTCCGGTAGCCTCTGCTCTCCTCCGTGCCTCCAGCTCAGCTTTGGGACGGCGATATTCTCCCTGCTGTGCCCATGGACCTCTCCCGTCCAATATTTCCTCCCAAGTCCAGAAATCCTTGTTGCCCTGTCGAGCTTTCCCTTGCCTCCGCTGCTTGGCTCTGGTATGGTGGGTGATTCTGTAACGGCTGTCCTCCTCTTCTTCATCCGAAGAGGAGCAGGGATTGAACCAAGGCGCAGTGGAGTTTGAATACATAATGAATTTAATGACAAGACGAAAAAAACACGAACTTGACTATACACTAACAAAACAAATAAACGGTGTAGAACAGATCTGAACGACGGACTCACATAACACACGAGAACGCACGAACAGGGAAAAAGCCTACACATAAATGACACTTAACAAACAAACCGAAACCAGTCCCGTGTGGCGCAACGACATACACAAACACAGGAGACAATCACCCACAACGAACACTGTGACAACGCCTACCTAAATATGACTCTTAATTAGAGGAACGCCAAACACCTGCCTCTAATTAAGAGCCATACCAGGCAACCCAAAACCAACACAGAAACAGAAAACATAGAATGCCCACCCAACCTCACGTCCTGACCAACTAACACACATAACAACTAACATAAATAGGTCAGGAACGTGACAGTACCACGTTCATCTGTACAAACAATAGCACGCAAGTATAAACACCATGGGACCACGCAGCCGTCATACCTCTCAGGAAGGAGACTCGTTCTGTCTCCTAGAGATGAAAGTACTTTGGTGTGCGAAAAGTGCAAATCAATCCCAGAACAACAGCAAAGGATATCAACATAACCTGAAAGGCCACTCAGCAAGGAAGAAGCCACTGCTTCAAAACCGCCATAGTCAGACTATGGTTCAGACTATGGTTTGCAAATGCACATGAGGACTAAGATTGTACTTTTTGGAGAAATGTCCTCTGGTCTGATGAAACAAAAATAGAACTGTTCGGCCATAATGACCATCGTTATGTTTGGAGGAAAAAGGGAGATGCTTGCAAGCTGAAGAACAACATCCCAACCGTGAAGCATGGGGGTGGCAGCATCATGTTGTGGGGATGCTTTGCTGCAGGAGGGACTGGTGCACTTCTCGAAATAGATGGCATCATGAGGCAGGACAATTATGTGGGTATATTGAAGCAACATCTCAAGACATCAGTCAGGAAGTTAAAGCTTGGTCGCAAATGGATCTTCCAAATGGACAATGACACCAAGTATACTTCCAAAGTTGTGGGAAAATGGCTTAAGGACAGCAAAGTCAAGGTATTGGAGTGGCCATCACAAAGCCCTGACCTCAATCCTATAGACATTTTGTGGGCAGAACTGCAAAAGTGTGTGCGAGCAAGGAGGCCTACAAACCTGACACAGTTACACCAGCTCTGTCAGGAGGAATGGGCTAAAATTCACCCAACTTATTGTGGGAAGCTTGTGGAAGGCTAACCGAAACATTTGACCCAAGTTAAAAGCAATGCGACTAAATATTAATTTAGTGTATGTAAACTTCTGACCCACTGGGAATGTGATGAAAGAAAGTAAAGCTGAAACAAATCACTCTACTATTATTCTGACATTTCACATTCTTAAAATAAAGTGGTGATCCTAACTTACCTAAAATAGGACATTTTTACTCGGATTAAATGTCAGGAATTGTGAAAAACTGAGTTTAAATGTATTTGGCTAAGGTGTAGGTAAACTTCCAACTTCAACTGTACATATAGGTAGAGTTACAGCCAAACTGTTATTTTCTTCCTATTTTTTCAACTGCAAAGTCATGTTTATTTTTCAATATATGGGAACAATACACTATTGTATGTGCTATGACAGCCCCAAACAGTACATGTGCTATATGAAGCAGCCATACTAAAAACGTGACTTTCTCCTGACTACGATAGTAATCTACGGTGCAGTTTCATTACTAGTTATTAACCGTGTTGGCTGCACTGCACTCAGAAGGGGCTCCATCTCCACAGAGAAATTAACAGTTGGCATTTAGAGCAGCATGTTGCCCTGCCTACCCCAATTCATTAAACAAATAAGCATTATGTTAATACACTAATAAGGGTAATTTAAAGTTAGACGAAGAGGAAAATGGGCCAGCAAGGTGGGCCCTATGTGGTCGACTCCACCGACCTGTGACACCGCCCCCGAGGCGTGAGACATGGCCAGACTGGTTAAGCATACAGGGTTCTGTTGAAGACCAATGTCAAAATGCTGCTGTGTGTCTCCTGCTGTGGTTAAATGTAGACAGACCTACTGAGGGCTCTACGCTGACCTTTATTACAAGGAGCACGTGTACGCCTAAGTTGAAAAGCGGGGCTGCACACAAAGAAAATGTAGCAGTACAATAAAAATGTGAGATATTAAAGTTTGAATCTTTCATTTTTCTAGGCGCACTGTTGCTCTTACAGTGCAACAGTGCGCCTAGAAAAATTCATTTGTTTTAGCTTATGCTGCGAACATTTGTGATAGATGGTGGCAGATTGTGGTAAATTGCATCATTCTATCATTGCACCGCACTATCACAAGGGGAAGTTATAATGCTGATACATCGGTAGTCTGAACTGTGGCACACATTGATTATCTTTTCATAAATTAATGGAGGTGTGAATGTTTCAGTCCAAGAGTCTTGCAATAGAGTCCTGCATCAGGCAAAAAAATCATTGCTGGCGGGTGGTCCCGGAGTTGAGAGAGAACTTGGGTAAATACAATGGCGCACTTACACTTGCTGGCGGACAGAGTTGAGTCCTATTGTAAAGAGTAGCCTAATGGCCATAAAAGGGCAAACTTGCAATATATTTGATGCTTAGGTTGTCTAAAGTTTTACATTTCTAACTCAATATCACAGACCAGATTTACGCTGACAAAAAATGCATCAACCCCAACAAATATATTAAATTATTATAATCCACACAATAATTCTAACGAAATTAGCTGTAGTGTGAGGAGAGACTGCATCAGAAAGAATGTGTCTTTAACCTTGCATTATAATATAACGTATTTTGAACGAAAGCCAGGAATGGGTAAGTCACTCAACCCTATGCTGTTCCTTCTTCTGTTGCCTATTAGAGTGTTTGTTTAATATCCTACTGAGTCTGTGATCACCAAGCCTCATGCAACCGCAAAATGTCGGATTTCCCAAATCCGTCTGTTTTTAAACTTTACTATATTAAAGGCTTTACTTTTTTTATTACAGACTCTCCGGTTTTACTTATACTTTATTTAGCATTGTTTACACTGTTCCAAACTGGGAGATAAATTATATTGTAATCTAACAGCACCTGTTAGTCATGCAACAGTATGTCTTGCATTTTTGACAATGATTTTACATGAAGCCTAATTCACATGATATGCTTAAAATACTTATATCCACTAGGCTAATAAATAATAAAAATGTTCCCTTTAGATTACTTAATTTACCTACAGTACCAGTCAAAAGTTTGGACACCTACTTATTTATTTGTACTATTTTCTACATTGTAGAATAATAGTGAAGACATCAAAACTATGAAATAACACATATGGAATCATGTAGTAACCAAAATAGTGTTAAACAAATCAAAATATATTTTATGTTTGAGATTCTTCAAAGTAGGCACCCTTTGCCTTGATGACAGCTTTGCACACTCTCGGCATTCTCTCAACCAGCTTCATGAGGTAATACAAAATGCAAGCAGAAAGAAAAACACGGTCATAAAAAACACATTCATCAGTACTAAGCTTTCTGAATTACCCTAGCGGCACCAAAACCTCAAATTTAAGACCATTTTGAAGATTATTCCACAAATAAGGTGCAAGAAAACTAAAAGTTGATTTACCCAACTCAGAGTTACCATCCCTGAGACCGGTTGCTGTAACTCGTACAGTATGTCTAAAAGTTTCGTAAAGATGTTATGTACGGGGCCTCCCGGGTGGCGCAGTGGTCTAGGGCATTGCATCGCAGTGCTAGCTGCGCCACCAGAGGCTCTGGGTTCGCGCCCAGGCTCTGACGCAGCCGGCCGCAACCGGGAGGTCCGTGGGGCGACGCACAATTGGCATAGCGTCGCCCGGGTTAGGGAGGGTTTGACCGGTAGGGATATCCTTGTCTCATCGCGCTCCAGCGAATCCTGTGGCGGGCCGGGCGCAGTGCGCGCTAACCAAGGGGGCCAGGTACATGGTGTTTCCTCCGACACATTGGTGCGGCTGGCTTCCGGGTTGGAGGCGCGCTGTGTTAACCTGTCTAGGATCAGCGTGGCGCTAGCGGCACACCCCCCCCCCCCCCACTGAAAAACCAGTGCCGCGAAATTCAAAAAAAATATTTTTTTAAAATATTTAACTTTCACACATTAAAGTCCAATACAGCTAATGAAAGACACAGATCTTGTGAATCCAGTCAACATTTCCGATTTTTAAAATGTTTTACAGGGAAGACACAATATGTAAAGATGTACATCTATTACCTAAAAACACATTAGCATAATCCACCATCTTTTATTTGTCCACCAACACCAGTAGCCATCACCAATTCGGCTAAACTAAGATATTTATAGCCCCTAACCAACAAAAAAACTCATTAGATGACAGTCTGATAACATATTTATGGTATGGGATAGGTTTTGTTAGAAAAAAGTGCATATTTCAGGTATATGGCATAGTTTACAATTGCACCCACCATCACAAATGGACTAGAATAATTACAATGAGCAACGTGTTTACCTAACTACTAATCATCAAACATTTCGTAAAAATACACAGCATACACGAATCGAAAGACACAGATCCTGTGAATACAGACAATATTTCAGATTTTCTAAGTGTCTTACAGCGAAAACACAATAAATCGTTATATTAGCATAGCACATAGCACATAGCAGCCCAGCATTGATTCTAGCCAAAGTGGGCGATAACGTCAACATCGCCAAAAATATATTAATTTTTTCACTAACCTTCTCAGAATTCTTCAGATGACACTCCTGTAACATCATATTACACAATCCATATAGAGTTTGATCGAAAATGTTTATATTTAGCCACCAAAATCATGGTTAGACAATGTGAAATGTAGCTCAGCTGGTCAGAAAATGTCCTTGCGCCACTTAGACAGTGATCTACTCTTATACATAAATACTCATAAACGTGACTAAAAAATATAGGGTGGACAGGGATTGATAGACAATTTAATTCTTAATACAATTGCGTTATTACATTTTTTAATTTATCCTTACTTTTCAATACAGTTTGCGCCAAGCGAAGCTACGTCAAAAAACATGGCGTCCTAAGCCACTAAAATGTTTCGACAGAAACACGATTTATCATAATAAAAATGTCCTACCTTGAGCTGTTCTTCCATCAGTATCTTGGGCAAAGGATCCTTTCTTGGGAGAAATCGTCTTTTGGTGGAAAGCTGTCCTCTTGCCATGTGGAAAAGTCAACTGCGTTCGGGATGAACTGAAAAGCGTGCCCAACTTTTCACATCGTTGCAAAAATAAATGTCCCAAAATCGCACTAAACGGATATAAATTGCTATAAAACGCTTTAAATTAACTACCTTATGATGTTTTTAACTCCTATAACGAGTGAAAAGATGACCGGAGAAATATAACAGGCTAAACTAACGCTTGGAACAGGTGCGCGCCGGTGTCCACTTTGCTCATGACGCAGCTCCCAAAGAATGACTAGCTTCAGGGTTTTTTCATTTGTAGGGCCTGTGAACGTGCAATCGACCCCGTTGGAATCGTCATCACGTAAAGGCATCCAGGGGAAGACGTAAGAAGTGTCCGTATAGTCATAGCAACGACAGTGCCCTTTTAAATGACTTCAGAAGAGTGGCCAACATTTCTCAAATCTGACTCCATGTCAGGGAAATTGCTGTAGAATGGGCTCTGTTCCACTTAGAGACAAAATTTCAACTCCTATAGAAACTATAGACTGTTTTCTATCCAATAATAATAATAATATGCATATTGTACGATCAAGGATTTTGTGGGAAGCCGTTTAAAAAATTAGCCAAATTAGCATAAGTAGTCTAAACAGCGCCCCCATCCCCAACAGGTTAAGAAGCAGTGCGGCTTGGTTAGGTTGTGCTTCGGAGGACGCATGGCTTTCGACCTTCGTCTCTCCCGAGCCCGTACGGGAGTTGTAGCGATGAGACAAGATAGTAATTACTAGCAATTGGATACCACGAAAATTGGGGAGAAAAGGGGGTAAAATAAAAAATAAAAAAAATAAAAAAGATGTTATGTACAGCAGGACTTTTGATAAAGGCCTTTTTAAATGAAATCATAGCAATGTATCAACCTATGTGACATCAGACAGCCAATCAACTTTCTGGTAAAGAATGCAGTGACGAGTACTAAAATTGTTGACCGTAATAAAGCGTAGTGCACTATGACAAACTGCACGTAATGGCTTTAATGAAGTGGCAGTTGCGTTCATATAGATAATGTTGCCAAAGTCTAGCACCGATAGGAACGTCGACTGAATAATCTGCATTCTACTATTTAGCGAGGAGCAGGACCCATTTCTATAGAAGAAGCCATTTTAATTCTCAGCTTAACAAACTCATCAATATGCTTTTTAAAAAGACCACTCTTCATCGATCCAGATGCCCAGAAATGTGTAAGCAGGGACACTATCATTATGGACACCATCCAAAGTACATACAGTGCATTTGCAAAGGATTCAGATCCCTTGACGTTTTCCACATTTTGTTAGGTTACAGCCTTATTATTAAATTGACTATATCCCCCACCCCCCAATCTACACACAATACCCCATAATGACAAAGCAAAAACAGGTTTGAAATTTCTGCAAATGTATTATAAATAAAAACTGAAATATCACATTTACAGAATTATTCAGACCATTTACTCAGTACTTTGTTGAAGCGCCTTCTTGGGTATGACACTACAAGCTTGGCACTCCCGTATTTGGGGAGTTTCTCCCATTCTTCTCTGCAGATCCTCTCAAGCTCTGTCAGGTTGGATGGGGAACGTGGCTGCACAGCTATTTTCAGGTCTCTCCAGAGACCAGTTTGATCGGGTTCAAGTCCGGGCTCTGGCTGGGCCACTCAAGGACATTCAGAGACTTGTCCCGAAAACAATCCTGCTTTGTCTTGGCTGTGTGTTTAGGGTTGTTGGAAGGTGAAACTTCGCCCCAGTCTGAGGTCCTGAGCGCTCTGGAGCAGGTTTTCATCAAGGCTCTCTCTGTACTTTGCTCCGTTCATCTTTCCCTCGATCCTGACTAGTCTACTAGTCCCTGCCGCTGATAAACATCCCCACAGCATGATGCTGCCACCCCGATGCTTCACAATAGGGATGGTGCCAGGTTTCCTCCAGATGTGACACTTGGCATTCAGGTCAAAGAGTTCAATCTTGGTTTCGTCAGACCAGAGAATCTTGTTTCTCCTGGTCT
This sequence comes from Salvelinus fontinalis, assembly GCF_029448725.1. Taxonomy (NCBI): domain Eukaryota; kingdom Metazoa; phylum Chordata; class Actinopteri; order Salmoniformes; family Salmonidae; genus Salvelinus; species Salvelinus fontinalis. Next base: position 41,617,450 of record NC_074697.1, on the reverse strand, counting down.
GAGAGTCATTAGGTGCCTTTTGGCAAACTCCAAGCGGGCTGTCATGTGCCTTTTACTGAGGAGTGGTTTCTGTCTGGCCACTCTACCACAAAGGCCTGATTGGTGGAGTGCTGCACAGATGGGAGAACCTTCCAGAAGGACAACTATCTCCACAGAGGAACTCTGGAGCTCTGTCAGAGTGACCATCCGGTTCTTGGTCACCTCCCTGACCAAGGTCCTTCTCCCCCGATTGCTCAGTTTGGCCGGACAACCAGCTTGGAATCACCAGGAGGAATCTTGGTGATTCCAAACTTCTTCCAATTAAGAATGATGGAAGCCACTGTGTTATTGAGGACCTTCAATGCAGCAGACATTTTTTAATACCCTTCCCCAGATCTGTGCCTTGACATAATCCTGTCTCGGAGCTCTATGGACAATTCCTTCGACCTCATGGCTTGGTTTTTGCTTTGACATGTACTGTCAACTGTGGGACCTTATAAAGACCGGTGTGTGCCTTTCCAAATCATGTCCAATCAATTGAATGTACCACAGGTGGACACCGATCAAGTTGTAGAAACATTAAGGATGATCAATGGAAACAGGATGCACCTGAGGTATATTTCTAGTCTCATAGCAAAGAGTCTGAATACTTATATAAAAAATGTATTTCAGTTTTTTAATTGTAATAAAATTAGCAAAAATGTCTAAACCGGGTTTTTGTTTTGCCATTATGGGCTACTGTGTGTAGATTGATGAGGTAAAACATTTAGTTAAATAATTTTAGAATAAGGCTGTATTGTAACAACATGTCGAAAAAGTCAAGGGATATGAATACTTTCTGAAGGCACTGTATGCTTAAATCAGAGTTCTTTTTATGCGCTCTAGAGAACATATACTTAGTTTTACCTGCATTCAATACAAATTCCATGTCAATACAAGGCAGACAGTAGTTCAGATATGCATGACTCATGGCTCTTGCATTTCATAGAGAATATGTCATTTATTTCACAAGTTAGAACTAGAAACTCCTAATGTTGTTGACCCAGAAGTTGTGGTTTCATTCAAAGCCATTTTGTAATGAAGCCCCATTGAGTTGTTTATTGACTACTGCCCTGGGTTTGACAGCACACCATACCGGCACACACAACTAACCAAGCTACTTCAATAGTCATGTCACTACCGTAATAATTGACCAAATTAGAATTAGTCTACACACATTGGTCATCATCATGAACACCTAAAATAACACTGAACCTCTTGGCAAAAGCATACAAAAAGGAGTTGGACTGAGAGCCACAAGGTAGTGGGTTCAAATCCTGTGCAGGCCGACCATCGAATTTGCTACATTAGTGTTAGTAGTGGGATGCTGCCATCAGGCCATCAGAGATGTGCACAGGCATAAGGAACTGTGGAAAGAGAGGGATTACATACTAGTGGACATTACCTTAGTACAATACCAGAAATCTGTTCAAGGGAGGCCTATTGCTGTTATGCATAGATGTTGTATTGCACATGCTTAAACAAAGTTGTTTCTACTGACAATTTAGATGTGGATGACGAGCAGATAAGTGGCAATCCGTAATTTCAATTGAGACATTCATGAGTGAGCTAGGATGGACGTAGTCAATATAACTATTTGTTCAGCACTTTTGAAATGTACAGCGACAATTCGGAAACATGGGCCGTTCTTACACCAAGTCAGGGCCGTAGGATAAATAAAGGGGGCATATAAGCAGACAATGAAAGCTCTTACAATATTCAATGATTACATTTCTCTAAAACAGGCTACATGTGCACCACCAAATCAGAACAGGAGGCAAAATTAGAAGGTGAAACAGGACCAAATGATTAGGGTGAGGCACATGGGATACTAACAGGTTACTACACCACTTACACTTAATATTACTTTCTTAGCTACAGTATACATATCTCCCTGGCATATTACAGAATTTATGCAGCAGTGTCAGGAACGTTTGTAGAAACGGACCAAGGCGCAGCAAATGTGAGTTCCACATAATTTAATAATAGTGAAACTAAGAAAAAAACAATAAACAATAAATTAATAACGAACCGTGACGACAATGGAGCATACACTTACTCACAATACAAAATTCAATATCCCACAAACACAGGTGGGAACAAACACTACTTAAATATGATCCCCAATTAGAGACGATTACCAGCTGCCTCTAATTGGGAATCATACAAATCACCAACATAGAAAATGAAACCTAGAACCCCACATAGAAATAATAAACTAGAACACCCCCGTCACGCCCTGACCTACTCCACCATACAAAATAAAGGCTCTCTATGGTCAGGACGTGACAAGCAGCATACAATATATTTTTGGACTCACCTTGTTGTGCTGTGCTCACTTGAACAGGAAGGTGGCGCGGCGGTACTTCGTGGGCACATTTTGTCATCAAAGTCTGGCATTCTCTGGATTTATGGTGCTTTCAAGCCAACTGGGAACTCGGTAAAAAGAACAAGGTTGAATCATGATGATGTCAGTGATCTTCAGGTCGGAGCTCTAGAAAGAGGCCCGAGTTCCCGACTCGCAAGTCCGAGTTGGATGACCGTTCAAAACGTATTTTCCCAGTTGGAGCTTGTTTTTTTCCGAGTTCCCAGTTGTCTTGAACTCACTGAAATCAGATTTCCCAGTTCTGAGTTTCCAGTTGTTTTGAGTGCGGCAGAAGTCATGCTGGATTGACACCATGGCCAAAGTTGAATGTTTATAACCTTTTAAGCTTGGAAAAGAGACCCTTAAACCCAGACTTGGGACCATACAGCCACTCCACTGAATAACAGGCTAGTGATTGCTTTGCAATGCTTGCAGTTAGCCATTGATTCCTTCCAGACCACTCACTCATTATTTCTCTTCATATGACAAGGATTAAAAAGGATTTGCCAGTAGATTGTCGACTTGACTCATGATGGTGACTGCTAGCTTGCTAACTTGATATTGAAAATATGATGTTGAAAGTATGATCAGTCCAATCAAAGCTGCTGTAGATATAACATGATTTGACGTCATTTTATCTGTGGCCAATGACCCTGAGCCTTCTTGGATGGGCACTTCTAATGTAATTATATGGCAGAACAAGGGGCTTGAATTTGAGCTTTACTTTTAGATTTGGCGGTGACGTAGTGTCCCCATGAGTGACAGAACACTGAGCCAATCACGGCGCAACTAGAGAACATTACCAACCCCTACGCTCTGTATTTTCTGCTGGCTGCCCTACCACCACAGAAAGTACTGAGCTAGGCTGAAACACCTGCATTTTGGAGCTGTCTTACTCAAGAAAGCAAAAGAGACCACGTTTGTATGCGACTTTATTAACAATTTTTTTTGTTCCATTTATTTATTTATTTATTTATTACATTGTTTGTAAACTGATGTGTGACACGTATTAATCCCAAAATAACATATATATTTTTTAGCACCACCTGCCCTGAATGACGGGGTCGCCACTGGTGACAGATGAAGCCATCAGAATCGAAGGATACTAAAATCATTCTCAGTCTGACATGAGGAATGTCAGTTCTACAACCACAAAGAGGGTACAAAAAAATATCGCAACAAGACTCAAACTCAGCAGGGACATCGCAGACAAGTCACTTCAGAAATAATTTAATAATTGGTGGCTTGAACTCTCGCAACTGAACGTCTCCTCCACCACCCACTCTGAATCGTATGGGTGCTATTTTCAAGTACTTTTCAATATCTCCCCCTCTGCGTGTGTAAGTGTAGCCTACTTCCCTGTGTGCGTTAGTACCCCGTGTCAAGAGAGCAATAAAATCGGCAAGGATGAACGTCATAAATACGTGTGATAAATAATAAGTCTTAGACACCAGAGGTAGCCGATCAAAGCTCCAAAAGCAGAGGCTCAGCAGGCGTAGGTACATAAAAGGAATTCCTTTAACTCCAAACTGAAAAACGCAATGTGTCTGATAATCTAACATAATTATAAAAACATTGAACTAGATTGCAAACCGTACCTTGAAATCCAAAGAAGAAAAAGAACCCCGGGATCCAAATTGTGTGTATCCAGAAGGAATTCATGTTGTCCTCGTCAGCTTCAAAACCTCTCCTGGACGTCTAGTGCAGGTCTCTTGCAATAATTTCGTGCGCAGGCAGTATCGTCTTTTGATAGAAATGATGCTGTTGGCGTATAGCTCCAAGGCTATGTCCTAATGCTGCAGAGCACTATTCAACTCACTCAAGTGCGCGAGATCTAAACGCATCCTTTTTGCGATCACGACTAGTAGTGCGCTTCAGCGCTTGCCTCTCCTCGTCGTCAATGCCACCTAGTGGTTAAGCAAGTACCTAGAAAAGGAAGTTTGATATACTCTTCTGATATTGATAAGGATAGGACTCATGCCGAACGGGGTGTGTCCCTACCAGAGGTGAAACTTGGCAGAGGACAGGAGAGGAGGATAGCGGCACAGAAATCTGTGGCATAATAATAGTGACATTTGGTTAGAGACCTTCATCCTGCAGGCAAGGTGAGGGCGGGCTGTTTGTAAAGACACTTGAGACTAATCAAAGTCCAGAGGACCATACTCACTAAAAAATGGCCTGTGAGAGAGAGGAACGGAGGATGTCTGGATGAGATGCGTAACACCTTATTGAATATTGTTCTCTACCTGTAATACACCACCATGTGAACCACAAGCTTTTCATTATGCATGTTCTGCTAGAGAACCATTGTGTACATAATTCACATTCAAGGCTGAATAGTATTTCTGTTACTGTCTGATATAGTAATCAATGAGATCCCCACAGTCTAGCATACATAAGAGCAGTATGTAAGAGCAACTGGCCAGGGACTGCAGCCAATTTACAAGTTCTCAGTTGTCTGTATAAATCATTTCTTTCAGCAACACCTCTCACATGTAGGCTCTCTGACTCGCATGGTTTTTCTATTTCATTGAAGACATGCTGGCCATAGTGATAAATAACCATAAGCACACCACAGCCTGTTTGCTCAACCCAAACATGTCATGTGACAATGTGTGAAATAGTATGTTAGTTTCTTATGTGTGCAGATAAAAGTAGAGCAAAACACCATCCTGTTCATTAGAAACTCCCCTTCCCACATTGAGATCGTATTAGTTTGTAGCCCAAACGGTTCGGACGCTACAGACAGTTGACACATCAGAATTACTGACCGACGCTACCCACATTGTGATAAGAACGATTTTCGGGGTGTCTCATGGTCTGACAAACACCGCTGTAGCGCAGCACCTTCCACCGCAAATGCGGAAGGCCGACAGGCGGATGTGGTGGATTGAGACATAGCCCATGCAAAACCCCAGATCTCTCTAGACTAAACTGACGGTGCAGCAATAGACTCAAGGATTAAGGGGTTGTTACATTCCCCAGCAAGTCACTCACACAGAAGGGGGAACTAAAAGAGTGAGTGACAACAACCAAAACGAAATAGGTGAGTTTTAACAGTGTGAGCGCACACTAAATTTGCCCAGTTAGAGGGAAACAAAAGAAAAACCCACACCAAACTTAGACAGGAAGCAAACCAAAAAACAGGGAAGATCAGATATTGGATTGTTTTTCTAGAAATCAAATAGGGAGAACCAACCAAAGGCATTAATCCTCCACATCTCTCAAGACAACTGGAGCACTGGGCCAGCCACATCTTAAACATCACCTGGGACAGCAAGGTTGAAACACATTCTGACTATTGAGATGGACAATCCAGCACAGGTGTAACACATTCTGACTAATGAGGCAACACCAATCAGTGTCCCCCAAGTACTAACCTAACATCCAAACTCAAAATATAAATGGAAAAAAACAAAGCCTGTAACAGCGTAACGGTTGTCTCCTTAAGAGAACATCTTGCGCTAATACACTGCTCAAAAAAATAAAGGGAACACTTAAACAGCACAATGTAACTCCAAGTCAATCACACTTCTGTGAAATCAAACTGTCCACTTAGGAAGCAACACTGATTGACAATAAATTTCACATGCTGTTGTGAAAATGGAATAGACAAAAGGTGGAAATTATAGGCAATTAGCAAGACACCCCCAATAAAGGAGTGATTCTGCAGGTGGTGACCACAGACCACTTCTCAGTTCCTATGCTTCCTGGCTGATGTTTTGGTCACTTTTGAAGTCATTAAAACTCGTTTTTCAACCACTCCACAAATTTCTTGTTAACAAATGATAGTTTTGGCAAGTCGGTTAGGACATCTACTTTGTGCATGACACAAGTCATTTTTCCAATAATTGCTTACAGACAGATTATTTCACTTATAACTCAATGTATCGCAAATCCAGTGGGTCAGACGTTACCATACACTAAGTTGACTGTGCCTTTAAACACATTGGAAAATTCCCGAAAATTATGTCATGGCTTTAGAAGCTTCTGGCTAACTGACATCATTTGAGTCAATTGTAGGTGTGCCTGTGGATGTATTTCAAGGCCTACCTTCAAACTCAGTGACTATTTGCTTGACATCGTGGGAAAATCAAAAGAAATAAGCCAAGACCTCAGAAAGAAATTGTAGACCTCCACAAGTCTGGTTCATCTTTGAGAGAAATTTCCAAACGCCGGAAGGTACCACGTTCATCTGTATAAACAATAGTACGCATGTATAAACACCATGGGACCACGCATAACCTGAAAGGCCGCTCTGCAAAGAAGAAACCACTGCTCCAAAACCTTTGCAACTGCACATGGGGACTAAGATCGTACTTTTTGGAGAAGTCCTCTGGTCTGATGAAACAAAAATAGAACTGTTCAGGCCATAATGACCATCGTTATGTTTGGAGGAAAAAGGGGGATGCTTGCAAGCTGAAGAACAACATCCCAACCGTGAAGCATGGGGGTGGCAGCATCATGTTGTGGGGATGCTTTGCTGCAGGAGGGACTGGTGCACTTCATAAAATAGATGGCATCATGAGGCAGGACAATTATGTGGATATATTGAAGCAACATCTCAAGACTTCAGTCAGGAAGTTAAAGCTTGGTCGCAAATGGGTCTTCCAAATGGACAATGACCCCAAGCATACTTCCAAAGTTGTGGCAAAATAGCTTAAGGACAACAAAGTCAAGGTATTGGAGTGGCCATCACAAAGCCCTGACCTCAATCCAATAGAAAGTTTGTGGGCAGAACTGAAAAAGCATGTGCGAGCAAGGAGGCCTATAAACCTGACTCAGTTACACCAGCTCTGTCAGGAGGAATGGGCCAAAATTCCCCCAACTTAAAGGCAATGCTACCAAATACTAATTGAGTGTATGTAAACTTCTGACCCACTGGGGATGTGATGAAAGAAATAAAAGCTGAAATAAATCATTCTCTCTACTATTATTCTGACATTTCACTTTCTTAAAATAAACTGGTGATCCTAACTGACCTAAGACAGGGAATTTTTACTTGGATTAAATGTCAGGAATTGTGAAACTGAGTTTCAATGTATTTCGCTAAGGTGTATGTAAACTTCTGACTTCAACTGTGTGTGTATATGTAGTCTGTGCACTATTGTTTGGAAGAAACATGATTTTGAAAATTGTCATCGAAATACCCAAACCTTTTCTTTGAACTCAAATAGGACAATTGAGACCTAAAAAGAATCTGCAATGATGGGGACAATCTCAAAACGCAGGGGTTGTGGGTTCGATTCCCATGGGGGACCGGTATGAAAAAAGTATTAAAATGTATGCACTCACTACTGTAAGTCGCTCTGGATAAGAGTGTCTGCTAAATGACTCAAATGTAAAATGTTAGCTGAATGAATGCAGATGGACAAGTTCAGACGAACTGCATCTGCCAAAAGACAGACCGTTTGTGTTTTTTTGTTGGGCAGTCATCTTTGTAGTCATTCATTCGTCAATGAATGACTCCCATTGGAAAATAATTAGCTTCACCCGAAATTGTCGAACACAAAATCCCAAAGTGTCTACTGCTATTCCTTTCGTGGTTTGCATTTTTCATGGCTGGAGCCTATTTTTTGGGGGGGGGGCTCCATCTACATTTCTTCTGTTCACAACCATACAGACAGGCTCAGTGTGACAAACACTAGAATGCAATTTGAGTGGCAACTATTTGAGGTGGTGTGAACAAAGTGCTTGGAATTGTGGGAGACCACCCAAATTGCAGGGGTACTCAAAGTTTACCATGGAGGTCCAGAGTACTACTGGTTTTCTATTCTACCTGATAATTAATTTTAAACAGCTGGTGTCCCAGGTCTAAATCAGTCCCTGATTAGAGGTGAAGAATCTGAAAAGCAGTGGAACTGGCTTTCGAAGGTACAGATTTGAATTTTATGGCCATAGTGAGTCTACTCAAAGGAACACTCAATAGAGGGTTAAGGGCTTTTTTTTCTCTTTCAGACCATTTATCTTAAGACTTTTTCACTGACTATGCTTCTCTGAGATCTTTCAGGTTGCCTGCCCCAAGTACTAATCTTTGAGTAATGACAAATTGCAGTTTGCTGCTGAGGGGAGGACGGCTCATAATAATGACCTGAATGGAGTCAATGGAACGGTATCAAACATGGTTTTCGTGTTTGATTCCAATCACTCCATTCCAGTCCAGCCATTATTGTGAGCCATCCTCCCCTCAGCAGCCGCCACTGATTTTAGCTTATGATAATACCTTCAGCAGTGATTGCTTCACGGCCTACTTCAATCAACGGAATAAGGATAGCCTGAAACTGCATGCAGACAACTCGTTCTTCAGGCTAGGGTCCTTTTTTCCAGCCTGATTGACGTGCCCAAAGTAAACTGCCTGTTACTCAGACCAATAAGCCAGGATATGCAAATAATTGGTACCATTGGATAGAAAATACTTTGAAGTTTGTAGAAATGTTTAAATAATGTATGAGACTATAACACAATAGATATGGTAGGATAAAATCCAAATAAAAACCAACCAGATTATTTTTGTTGTTGTTGAGAGACCATGCTCTTATAATGGAAGGTATAGGGGCATATCAAAATCCAATTCCCAGATTGCAATTCCTATGGCTTCCACTAGATGACAACAGTCTTTGTTCAAGGTTTCAGGCTTGCTTCTTTCAAAACGAGCAGGAATTCTGAGTTTTAGTACTGGGAAATCAGTACTAAAATCAGTCTCGGCACGCGTGATGAAGAGGACGTGTGTAAGGGCTGTCTCTCTCCTCATCCTCAGACGAGGAGAGAAGGATCATCAGACCAAAATGCAGCAGTAGGGAAATAGGCCATCTCTTTACTTGAAAAAAACTATGATGGTAACACGAAAAAACAAAACACTTTCAAAAATACAAAACAAGAAAACGACGTTGACGAAACCTGAACATAAACTTACATAACTAAACGTAAACTCACGGACAGGAAACAGACGACATCAAAATAAACGAACAGCCAAACAGTCCCGTATGGTACATACATTCGACGACACAGGAGACAATCACCCACAAACAAACAGTGAGAACACCCTACCTAAATATGACTCTTAATTAGAGGAGAACGCAAAACTCCTGCCTCTAATTAAGAGCCATACCAGGCAACCAAAACCAACATAGAAACAGATAACATAGACTGCCCACCCAAAACACATGCCCTGACCTAAACACATACAAAAACAACATAAAACAGGTCAGGACCGTTACAGAACCCCCCCCTCAAGGTGCGAACGCCGGGCGCACCAGCACAAAGTCCAGGGGAGGGTCTGGGTGGGCAGTTGACCACGGTGGTGGCTCCGGCTCTGGACGCTGTCCCCACACCACCATAGTCACTCCCCGTTTCTGTCTTCCCCTCCCAATGACCACCCTAAAACTAACATCCCCTAAATAAACGGCCAGCACCAGGAGAAGGGGCAGCACCGGGACAAGGGGCAGCACCGGGACAAGGGGCAGCACCGGGACAAGGGGCAGCACCGGTACAAGGGGCAGCACCGGTACAAGGGGCAGGTCCCGGCTGATATACTCTGGCAGATCCCGGCTGATATACTCTGGCAGATCCCGGCTGAGGGACTCTGGCAGATCCCGGCTGAGGGACTCTGGCAGATCCCGGCTGAGGGACTCTGGCAGATCCCGGCTGAGGGACTCTGGCAGGTCCCGGCTGAGGGACTCTGGCAGGTCCCGGCTGAGGGACTCTGGCAGGTCCCGGCTGAGGGACTCTGGCAGGTCCCGGCTGAGGGACTCTGGCAGGTCCCGGCTGAGGGACTCTGGCAGGTCCCGGCTGAGGGACTCTGGCAGGTCCCGGCTGAGGGACTCTGGCAGGTCCCGGCTGGACGACTCTGGCAGGTCCCGGCTGGACGGCTCTGGCAGGTCCCGGCTGGACGGCTCTGGCAGGTCCCGGCTGGACGGCTCTGGCAGGTCCCGGCTGGACGGCTCTGGCAGGTCCCGGCTGGACGGCTCTGGCAGGTCCCGGCTGGACGGCTCTGGCAGGTCCCGGCTGGACGGCTCTGGCAGGCCCCGGCTGGACGGCTCTGGCAGGCCCCGGCTGGACGGCTCTGGCAGGTCCCGGCTGGACGGCTCTGGCAGGCCCCGGCTGGACGGCTCTGGCAGGTCCTGAATGGACGGCTCTGGCTGGTCATAGCAGGACGGCTCTGGCTGGTCATAGCAGGACGGCTCTGGCTGGTCATGGCAGGACGGCTCTGGCTGGTCATGGCAGGACGGCTCTGGCTGGTCATGGCAGGACGGCTCTGGCTGGTCATGGCAGGACGGCTCTGGCTGGTCATGGCAGAACGGCTCTGTAGGGAGGAGAAGGAGAGACAGCCTGGTGCGTGGTCTAGGCACTGGCTGCGCTGGAGAGGAGGAAACAGCAGGAGAGAGAACCCGGAGAGACAGCCTGGTACGGGGGGCTGCCACCGGAGGACTGGTACATGGAGGTGGCACCGGGTCTACCGGACCGTGAAGGAGGACACGTGCTCTTGAGCACCGAGCCTCCCCAACCCCACCAGGTTGAATGGTCCCCGTAGCCCTGCCAGTGCGGCGAGGTGGAATAGCCCGCACTGGGCTATGCAGGCGAACCGGGAACACCACCTGTAAGGCTGGTGCCATGTACGCCGGCCCGAGGAGACGTACTGGAGGCCAGATACGTTGGGCCGGCTTCATGACATCCGGCTCGATGCCCAACTTAGCCCTCCCAGTGCGGCAAGGTGGAATAGCCCGCACTGGGCTAAGCACGCGTACTGGGGACACCGTGCGCTTTACCGCATAACACGGTGTCTTACCAGTACGACGCCTTCTACCTCCACGGTAAGCACGGGGAGTTGGCTCGGGTATCCTACCCGGCTTTGCCACACTCCTCGTGTGCCCCCTCCCAAGAAATTTTTTGGTCTGACTCACGGGCTCCCAACCGCGTCGACGCGCTGCCTCCTCATACCAGCGCCTCTCAGCCTTCGCTGCTTCCAACTCCTCCTTGGGACGGCGATATTCCCCTGGCTGAGCCCAGGGTCCTCTACCGTCCAGGATCTCCTCCCAAGTCCAGGAGTCCTTTTTGCTCTGTTGAGCACTCCCTTGCCGCTTGGTCCTAGTTAGGTGGGTGATTCTGTAAGGGCTGTCTCTCTCCTCATCCTCAGACGAGGAGAGGAGAGAAGGATCATCAGACCAAAATGCAGCAGTAGGGAAATAGGCCATCTCTTTATTTGAAAAAAACTATGATGGTAACACGAAAAAACAAAACACTTTCAAAAATACAAAACAAGAAAACGACGTTGACGAAACCTGAACATAAACTTACATAACTAAACGTAAACCCACGGACAGGAAACAGACGACATCAAAATAAACGAACAGCCAAACAGTCCCGTATGGTACATACATTCGACGACACAGGAGACAATCACCCACAAACAAACACTGAGAACACCCTACCTAAATATGACTCTTAATTAGAGGAGAACGCAAAACACCTGCCTCTAATTAAGAGCCATACCAGGCAACCAAAACCAACATAGAAACAGATAACATAGACTGCCCACCCAAAACACATGCCCTGACCTAAACACATACAAAAACAACATAAAACAGGTCAGGACCGTTACAACGTGCACCTGCTAATATCGCTTTCCTATTGAACATACTTCTTTCCGTATGAAATATTATAGTTTAATTACATTTTAGGGTACCGGAGGATTAAATAGAAATGTAATTTGACTTGTTTTAGCAAAGGTTAGCGGTAGCTTTTTGGATTTCTTTCTCTGCATGTTGAACGAGTGGATTACTCAAATCTATGGCGTCAACTAAACTGACTTTTTGGGATATAAAGAAGGATTTTATCTAACAAAACAACACTACATGTTGTAGCTGGGACCCTTTGGATTGCAAATCAGAGGAAGATTTTCAAAAAGTAAGGGAATATTTAATCGCTATTCGTGAATTTATGGAACCTGTGCTGGTAGAAAAATATTTTGATGTGAGGCGCTGTCCTCAAACAATTGCATGGCATGCTTTTGTTGTAAAGCCTATTGTAAATCGGATATTGCAGTTAGATTAACAAGAATTTAAGCTTTTAACCAATATAAGACACTTGTATGTACCTAAATGTTTAATATCCATCATTTTTATGATTATTTATTTGAATTGTGCGCCCTCTAATTTCACCGGAAGTTGTGCCTAGCCCTAAGAAGTTTGTGGAGTCAGTCGAGCACTATATGTTAGTCTAGTCTAGAGTAGATCGATAACCCAAACAGAGTTGATCATGGCTAAGTATTCAATGCTCTTTGAAAGCTATATGGAAAAACCAGATACTGGATTTCTGTACATTGAAAGCACATTCCTTCTGTTAGGACTAGAGGCACTAAACATAAAAGGCTACTGTGATCAGGCTAAATCATTCCCAACGACACCCCTTCAGAGAGCAATGAGGAAGAGACACATGTAAGTCGTCTGAGGCTCTTTCAAAGACACTTTGTTCTTCCTAGGACTGGGATAGTGTAATCCTATCATTTAATCTTTGGAAATGGCCAAGTAAATTAAAATTTGAAAATTAATTAGGAGAACTGTCAGTTACTGTAAAGAAGTAACATCCATACAGTTTCTAGCCTGTTGGAGTTTTGCTACTTTTTCTGCCAAATGTGTTTTCTCTGTAGATCTGCTGTGTGTGTGTGTGGAAGGTATTTTTGGCCAACACGTATGTTTTGAGGATAAAGCTACATTTTTAGGAACTGTAAATGAATGAAGGCACCAATGACGAAGGCCGTGTGGCCGATACGTAAGCTTATTAAATATCGGTGATACTATCAAGTGCAGTGAGCGGTTTCCTTTTTCCTTCACCAATGAATAAATTAAAATGGGTTGAACAAATTATTCTCTCCAGTTATTCTACTACAATCTATTACTAAATGTTTCCCCCAATTACCATCATGTCAGAACACCCTTTCTCACAGGTTATGGATCAAAATTAGAATATTAACAACATTTGGCCACGACACATACGGGACTTACTCCTGATAGCTTCTGAATGCTGCTTTCAATCAAAAGACTAAGGAGACTATAAATAAATAAATGAGAGACTCGCAGGAGCCAATTCAGTCTGGTGAATATTTCAAATTCTAATGTGTGTTTTATTTTAAAAAACTTTGGACTGGAGCTCATTATTGTATGAGACCTAGTACAGTGGGATTGTTACAGTTATTGGCTGACTGATTAATTTTGAATTGAGATTGTCCTCTACCAATCTCTACATGGTGTCTCAACTCCCACTTTACCTGGTAGTATATTGGTTGATGCTAGTGGGCCAGCTCTAATTCACGTTTAAAAGTGTTGTCACAACTGTGTCATAGTCATAATGAATCGGGATGCTTTGATTTCAACATAAATGTACAACTTGCTATCAAATTATACTGCAGGAAAGAAGCTAGAAAACAACCTTACAAAATATATTTAGGTTTGATTTGACATGAAATGGCACCCTAGCCTGGGTACCTGTCTGTGCCATCACGCCACTCCTTGCCATTCCTAATGCATCACACTAATGTTGGGTACTGTGAATCCCCAAAATGGTAATTATACAGATGTTTAACAAAGAATGCACACAACAGTACTCATACCTTGGCTTTTGTTGTGAATGTGAATGGGAAAAAACTGTCTTGATAATGGTTTTCATACAATTCAGTTAAGTGCCTGCACCTGCTGTCCCTCAAATTCAAATCCAGCTGTTCCAGTTGGGCAGTTAGGTTCCTGAAAACACCTCATCAACTAAGGAGGTTCCTCAACGAACCCCACATCTATGGGATTATTGGAAAAACCTTTTGGGGGCAATTTCCAGTGCCAAGAACCCTAAGGTTCTTCAAAGAACTTTGAAGATCTTAGAAGAACCCCTGTTTAACCCCTACATTTTTGAGTCTACCGTCTCTAGTAAATACCCACTCTATCAAATAAAATCTAAGTTGTCACATGCACAGGATACAGAAGGTGTAAACGGTACAGTGAAACGGTTACTTGCATATTTGCAGAGTAGCAATATCAAAAACAGAAAGTGTCCAGATAATTATTAGATGACGCTTACTTAGACACACGTCTCTAAATTGATGGGTCATGTGAAAGATGTGCTATAACCACTCCAGCCTCATCTAGCTAAGTGAATGGGTCACTATTGTTTAGACATGTACACATACTGTATTCATGAAATACAATAGGTGGCCGTAATCACCCCCAGACACACCTGGCTAACTTGATGCGTCATGTAATCATCTGGCCAAGTGGAGTCTATTGTTTTGACATGTAGCTAGCTAGCTAGCTAAACAATGAACCAGCATAATCTCAGCTCATACTACTACCATTACAAATGGATTGTCTTAGCTATAGTATGAATATGCAGGTAGCTAAAGCTAACCAACTATAATGAACAAAAATATTAAAAAACGTAACATGCAACAATTTTACCGATTTTACTGAGTTACAGTTCATATGAATTAGGCCCTAGTCTATGGATTTCACATGACTGGGCAGGGGCGCAGTCATGGGTGGGCCTGGGAGGACATAGGCCCACCCACTTGTGAGCCAGGCTCAGCCAATCAGACTTTTACCCCCCCCACAAAAGGGCTGTATTCCAGACAAAAATACTCCTCCATTTCATCAGCTGTCCAGGTGGCTGGTCTCTGACAATCCCGCAGGTGAAGAAGCCAGATGTGGAGGTCCTGGGCTGGCGTAGTTACACGTGGTCTGCGGTTGTGAGGCCGGTTGGACGTACTGCGAAATTCTCTAAAATGATGTTGGAGGAGGCTTATGGTAGAGAAATGAGCATTCAATTCTCTGACAACAGCTCTGGTGAACATTTCTGCAGTCACCATGCCAATTGCATGCTCCCTCAAAACTTGAGATATCTGTGGCATTGTGTTGTGTGACAAAATTTGATATTTTACAGTGGCCTTTTATTGTCCCCAGCACAAGGTGAACCTGTATAATGATCATGCTGTTTAATCAGCTTCTTGAAATGCCACACCTGTCAGGTGGATGGATTATTTTGGCAAAGGATAAATGCTCACTAACAGGGATGTAAACTAATTTGTGAACAAAATTTGAGAGAAATACACTTTGGGTATATGGAACATTTCTGGGATCTTATTTCAGCTCATGAAACATGGGACCAGCACTTTACATGTAGTGTTTATATTTTTGTTGTTAGCTAGCTAACATTAAGCTATAACTAGCAATGCAAATGGATTTCTGATTCAAATAATATTACTACACAGATCATACACATAACGTTAGCAAGCAAGCCAAGGTTTGCTAGCTAGTGAACAATACGCTTTAACTTGCAATGAAAATTACTTCCTGACAAAATAAAAAACTTATAATACCTGAAAATGTAGCTAGACTCTTACCCATATACATTACATGGATGAACGCTTCACGGCAGACTGGAACCATTTAACTCCGTTTTGTTCGTAGCTAAATCTTGCTTAGCTAGCATTGTGTCAAGTCAGTAGTCCATCACAACTTTTTCCAACTGATCTGTCGATAGTGCCTGCTAAATTCAGGGTATCAATGTTGTAGAGAAAAGTAGTAAATCATTTATCTTTCAAAAAAGACGCGGTAGAAAGGATTATCAACACATATTGAGCAACTCACGTTATAGACAGAAGCATGTTACATGGCTGTCACGTTCCTGACCTGTTTTCTCTTGTTTTGTATTTATTTAGTATGGTCAGGGCGTGAGTTGGGTGGGTTGTCTATGTGTAGTGTTTAGTGTCAGCACTATTTGTTTGAATAGCTTCACGGTCGTCTGTTTGTTGTTTTTGTTCGTTTGTTTCGTCTTCATAATGAAGAAGATGTCTTTCTAGGACACGCTGCGCCTAGGTCCACTCTGCCTCATTACAATAATTGCGACAGAATTACCCAACAAACAAGGACCAAGCAGCGTGATTCAAGGCAGCAGCAGCAAACACAGGATTACAGAAATTGGGAGGAAATTCTGGACAGCGGAGGACCCTGGGCACAACCGGGAGAATATCGCCGCCCCAAAGCTGAGCTGGAGGCAGCGAAAGCAGAGAGGCGGCGGTATGAGGAGGCAGCACGGAAGCAGGAGAAGGATCTGGGCTATACAACCTGGGAGGAAATCGACAGGTGGGCGATCGACCCAGGGAGAATGCCGGAGCCCGCCTGGGATTCTCTGGAGCAGTGTGAGGAGGGATACCGGCGAATGGAGGCAGCACGACGACACGGTAGGAAGCCTGTGAGTCAGCCCAAAAAATGTATTGGGGGGGGCTACAACGGAGTGTGGCGAAGTCAGGTAGGAGACCTGCGCCAACTTCCTATGCTTATCGTGGAGTGCGAGAGTACGGGCAGACACCGTGTTATGCGGTAGAGCGCATGGTGTCTCCTGTACGTGTGCATAGCCCGGTGCGGGTTATTCCACCTCCCCGCACTGGCAGGGCTAGATTGGGCATTGAGCCAGGTCCTATGAAGCCGGCTCAACGTGTCTGGCCTCCAGTGCGTCTCCTCAGAACGGCATACATGGCACCAGCCTTACGTATGGTGTCCCCGGTTCGCCAACACAGCCCAGTGCGGGTTATTCCACCTCCCCGCACTGGTCGGGCTACGGGGAGCATACGACCAGGTAAGGTTGGACAGGCTCAGTGCTCAAGGGAGCCAGTACGCCTGCATGGTCCGGTATATCCGGCGCCACCTCCCCGCCCCAGCCCAGTACCACCAGTGCCTACACCACGCACCAGCCTTCTGTGCGTCTCCAGAGTCCTGTGCGTCCTGTTGCTGCTCCCCGCACTAGCCTTGAGGTGCGTGTCCTTAGCCCGGTATCTCCAGTTCTGGTACCACGCACCAGGCCTACTGTGCACCTCAGCCGGCCAGAGTCTGCCGTCTGCCCAATGCCGCCTGCACTGTCCGTCTGCCCAAAGCCGTCAGAGCTGCCCGTC